>NC_092007.1:1593929-1611429 GCF_044704955.1 Pristiophorus japonicus | reverse complement strand
TGATCCATCACTGATCACACACACAGACATTGATCCATCACTGATCACACACACACACACACACAGATATTGGTCCATCGCTGATCACACACACACAGATATTGATCCATCACTGATCACACACACACACACACACACACACAGATATTGATCCATCGCTGATCACACACACACACAGATATTGGTCCATCGCTGATCACACACACAGATATTGATCCATCAATGATCACACACACAGACATTGATCCATCGCTGATCACACACACACACAGATATTGGTCCATCGCTGATCACACACACAGACATTGATCCATCGCTGATCACACACACACACACAGATATTGGTCCATCGCTGATCACACACACACATATATATTGGTCCATCGCTGATCACACACACAGATATTGATCCATCACTGATCACACACACAGATATTGATCCATCGCTGATCACACACACACACAGTTATATTGATCCATCGCTGATCACACACACACACACACACACACACACAGATATTGGTCCATCGCTGATCACACACACACAGATATTGATCCATCACTGATCACACACACGCACACACAGATATTGGTCCATCACTGATCACACACACACAGATATTGGTCCATCGCTGATCAACACACACACAGATATTGGTCCATCGCTGATCACACACACACACACTGATATTGGTCCATCGCTGATCACACACACACACACAGATATTGGTCAATCGCTGATCAACACACACGCACACACAGATATTGGTCCATCGCTGATCACACACACACACACACAGATACAGGTCTATCGCTGATCACACACACACACACACACAGATATTGGTCCATCGCTGATCACACACACACACACAGATACAGGTCTATCGCTGATCACACACACACACACAGATATTGGTCCATCGCTGATCTCACACACACACAGATACAGGTCTATCACTGATCACACACACACACACAGATATAGGTCCATCGCTGATCACACACACACACGCAGATATAGGTCTTGCGCTGATCACACACACACACACACACACACAGATATAGGTCTTTCGCTGATCACACACACACACAGAAATAGGTCCATCGCTGATCACACACACAGATATTGATCCATCACTGATATCACACACAGACATTGATCCATCGCTGATCACACACACACACACACACACACATAGATATTGGTCCATCGCTGATCACACACACACACACAGATATTGGTCCATCGCTGATCACACACACAGATATTGATCCATCGCTGATCACACACACACACAGATATTGATCCATCACTGATCACACACACACACACACAGATATTGATCCATCGCTGATCACACACACACACACAGATATTGGTCCATCGCTGATCACACACACACACACAGATATTGGTCCATCGCTGATCACACACACACAGAGATATTGGTCCATCACTGATCACACACACACACGCAGATATAGGTCTTGCGCTGATCACACACACACACATGCACACAGATATAGGTCTTTCGCTGATCACACACACACACAGATATAGGTCCATCGCTGATCACACACACACAGATATCGGTCCATCGCTGATCACACACACAACACAGATATTGGTCCATCGCTGATCAACACACACGCACACACAGATATTGGTCCATCGCTGATCACACACACACACACACACACACACAGATATTGGTCCATCGCTGATCACACACACACACACAGATACAGGTCTATCGCTGATCACACACACACACACAGATATTGGTCCATCACTGATCACACACACACACACACACACACACAGATATTGGTCCATCGCTGATCACACACACACACACTGATATTGGTCCATCGCTGATCAACACACACACAGATATTGGTCCATCGCTGATCACACACACACACACACAGATATTGATCCATCGCTGATCACACACACACACACACACAGATATTGGTCCATCGCTGATCACACACACACAGATATTGATCCTTCACTGATCACACACACACACAGATATTGATCCATCGCTGATCACAAATACACACACACACACACACAGATATTGGTCCATCGCTGATCATACACACACACACAGATATTGATCCATCGCTGATCATACACACACACACAAATATTGGTCCATCGCTGATCACACACACAGATATATATTGGTCCATCGCTGATCACACACACAGATATTGATCCATCACTGATCACACATACACACACACACACACAGATATTGATCCATCGCTGATCACACACACACACACACAGATATTGGTCCATCGCTGATCACACACACACACACACACACAGATATTGGTCCATCGCTGATCACACACACACACACACACAGATATTGGTCCATCGCTGATCAACACACACACACACAGATATTGGTCCATCGCTGATCTCACACACACACACACAGATATTGGTCCATTGCTGATCTCACACACACACACAGATATTAATCCATCGCTGATCACACACACAGATATTGATCCATCGCTGATCACACACACACAGATATTGGTCCATCGCTGATCACACACACACACACACAGATATTGGTCCATCGCTGATCACACACACAGATATTGATCCATCGCTGATCACACACACAGATATTGATCCATCACTGATCACACACACACAGACATTGATCCATCACTGATCACACACACAGACACACACACAGATATTGGTCCATCGCTGATCACACACACACAGATATTGATCCATCACTGATCACACACACACACACACACACACACACACAGAGATATTGATCCATCGCTGATCACACACACACACACACACACACAGATATTGGTCCATCGCTGATCACACACACACACAGATATTGGTCCATCGCTGATCACACACACAGATATATATTGGTCCATCGCTGATCACACACACAGATATTGATCCATCACTGATCACACACACACACACACAGATATTGATCCATCACTGATCACACACACAGATATTGATCCATCGCTGATCACACACACACACAGTTATATTGATCCATCGCTGATCACACACACACAGATATTGGTCCATTGCTAATCACACACATACACAGATATTGATCCATCACTGATCACACACACACAGATATTGGTCCATCGCTGATCACACACACACACACACACACACACACAAAGATACAGGTCTATCGCTGATCACACACACACAGATATTGGTCCATCGCTGATCAACACACACACAGATATTGGTCCATCGCTGATCTTACACACACACACACACACACAGATATTGGTCCATCGCTGATCACACAAACACAGATACAGGTCGATCACTGATCACACACACACACAGATATAGGTCCATCGCTGATCACACAAACACACACACACACAGATACAGGTCCATCGCTGATCACACACACACACAGATATAGGTCAATCGCTGATCACACAAACACAGATACAGGTCGATCACTGATCACACACACACACAGATATAGGTCCATCGCTGATCACACAAACACAGATACAGGTCTATCGCTGATCACACACACACACACAGATATAGGTCTTTCGCTGATCACACACACATACAGATATAGGTCTATCGCTGATCACACACAGATATAGGTCTATCGCTGATCACACACACACACAGATATAGGTCTATCGCTGATCACACACACACACACACAGATATTGGTCCATCGCTGATCTCACACACACACACAGATATTGATCCATCGCTGATCACACACACACACAGATATAGGTCTTTCGCTGATCACACACACACACACAGATATAGGTCTATCGCTGCTCACACACACACACAGATACAGGTCTATCGCTGATCACACACACACACACAGATATAGGTCTATCGCTGATCACACACACACACAGATATAGGTCTATCGCTGATCACACACACACACACAGATATTGGTCCATCGCTGATCTCACACACACAGATATTGATCCATCACTGATCATACACACACACACACACAGATATTGATCCATCGCTGATCACACACACACACAGATATTGGTCCATCGCTGATCTCACACACAGACACACAGATATTGATCCATCGCTGATCACACACACACACACACACACACACAGATATTGGTCCATCGCTGATCACACACACACAGATATTGATCCTTCACTGATCACACACACACACAGATATTGATCCATCGCTGATCACAAATACACACACACACACACACACACACACAGATATTGGTCCATCGCTGATCATACACACACACACAGATATTGGTCCATCGCTGATCACACACACAGATATATATTGGTCCATCGCTGATCACACACACAGATATTGATCCATCACTGATCACACATACACACACACACACACAGATATTGATCCATCGCTGATCACACACACACACACACACACACACACAGATATTGGTCCATCGCTGATCAACACACACACACACACAGATATTGGTCCATCGCTGATCAACACACACACACACAGATATTGGTCCATCGCTGATCACACACACACACACACACACAGATATTGATCCATCGCTGATCACACACACACACACACAGATATTGGTCCATTGCTGATCTCACACACACACACAGATATTGATCCATCGCTGATCACACACACACACAAACACACAGATATTGGTCCATCGCTGATCACACACACACACACACAGATATTGGTCCATCGCTGATCACACACACAGATATTGATCCATCACTGATCACACACACACACACAGATATTGATCCATCGCTGATCACACACACACAGATATTGGTCCATTGCTGATCACACACACAGATATTGATCCATCACTGATCACACACACAGACATTGATCCATCACTGATCACACACACACACACACACACACACAGATATTGGTCCATCGCTGATCACACACACACAGATATTGATCCATCACTGATCACACACACACACACACACACACACACACAGATATTGATCCATCGCTGATCACACACACACACAGATATTGGTCCATCGCTGATCACACACACAGATATTGATCCATCAATGATCACACACACAGACATTGATCCATCGCTGATCACACACACACACAGATATTGGTCCATCGCTGATCACACACACAGACATTGATCCATCGCTGATCACACACACACACACAGATATTGGTCCATCGCTGATCACACACACACATATATATTGGTCCATCGCTGATCACACACACAGATATTGATCCATCACTGATCACACACACAGATATTGATCCATCGCTGATCACACACACACACAGTTATATTGATCCATCGCTGATCACACACACACACACACACACACACACAGATATTGGTCCATCGCTGATCACACACACACACAGATATTGATCCATCACTGATCACACACACGCACACACAGATATTGGTCCATCACTGATCACACACACACAGATATTGGTCCATCGCTGATCAACACACACACAGATATTGGTCCATCGCTGATCACACACACACACACTGATATTGGTCCATCGCTGATCACACACACACAGACAGATATTGGTCAATCGCTGATCAACACACACGCACACACAGATATTGGTCCATCGCTGATCACACACACACACACACAGATACAGGTCTATCGCTGATCACACACACACACAGATATTGGTCCATCGCTGATCACACACACACACAGATACAGGTCTATCGCTGATCACACACACACACACAGATATTGGTCCATCGCTGATCTCACACACACACAGATACAGGTCTATCACTGATCACACACACACACACAGATATAGGTCCATCGCTGATCACACACACACACGCAGATATAGGTCTTGCGCTGATCACACACACACACACACACACACAGATATAGGTCTTTCGCTGATCACACACACACACAGAAATAGGTCCATCGCTGATCACACACACAGATATTGGTCCATCGCTGATCAACACACACACAGATATTGGTCCATCGCTGATCACACACACACACACTGATATTGGTCCATCGCTGATCAACACACACACACAGATATTGGTCCATCGCTGATCACACATACACACACAGATATTGGTCCATCGCTGATCAACGCACACACACAGATATTGGTCCATCGCTGATCAACGCACACACACAGATATTGGTCCATCGCTGATCACACACACACACAGATATTGGTCCATCGCTGATCACACACACACACACACACAGATATTGGTCCATCGCTGATCACACACACACACAGATACAGGTCTATCGCTGATCACACACACACACAGATATTGGTCCATCACTGATCACACACACACACACACACACACACACACACTGATATTGGTCCATCGCTGATCAACACACACAGATATTGGTCCATCGCTGATCACACACACACAGATACAGGTCTATCGCTGATCAACACACACACAGATATTGGTCCATCGCTGATCACACACACATAGATATTGGTCCATCGCTGATCAACACACACACAGATATTGGTCCATCGCTGATCAACACACACACAGATATTGGTCCATCGCTGATCACACACACACAGATATTGATCCTTCACTGATCACACACACACAGATATTGATCCATCGCTGATCACAAATACACACACACACAGATATTGGTCCATCGCTGATCACACACACACACACAGATATTGGTCCATCGCTGATCACACACACAGATATATATTGGTCCATCGCTGATCACACACACAGATATTGATCCATCACTGATCACACACACACACACACACACACACAGATATTGATCCATCGCTGATCACACACACACACACACACACAGATATTGGTCCATCGCTGATCACACACACACACAGATATTGGTCCATCGCTGATCAACACACACACACACAGATATTGATCCATCGCTGATCACACACACACAGATATTGGTCCATTGCTGATCTCACACACACACACAGATATTGATCCATCGCTGATCACACACACACACACACACACACACACACACAGATATTGGTCCATCGCTGATCACACACACACACACACAGATATTGGTCCATCGCTGATCACACACACACAGATATTGGTCCATCGCTGATCACACACACAGATATTGATCCATCGCTGATCACACACACAGATATTGATCCATCAATGATCACACACACAGACATTGATCCATCGCTGATCACACACACACACACACAGATATTGGTCCATCGCTGATCACACACACACACACACACAGATATTGGTCCATCGCTGATCACACACACAGATATATATTGGTCCATCGCTGATCACACACACAGATATTGATCCATCACTGATCACACACACACACACAGATATTGATCCATCACTGATCCCACACACAGATATTGGTCCATCACTGATCACACACACACACACACACACACAGATATTGGTCCATCGCTGATCAACACACACACAGATATTGGTCCATCGCTGATCACACACACACAGATATTGATCCATCACTGATCACACACACGCACACACAGATATTGGTCCATCACTGATCACACACACACAGATATTGGTCCATCGCTGATCACACACACATACACACACACAGATACAGGTCTATCGCTGATCACACACACACACACACACACAGATATTGGTCCATCGCTGATCACACACACACACAGATATTGGTCCATCGCTGATCACACACACACAGATATTGATCCTTCACTGATCACACACACACACAGATATTGATCCATCGCTGATCACAATTACACACACACACACACACACACACACAGATATTGGTCCATCGCTGATCACACACACACACACAGATATTGGTCCATCGCTGATCACAATTACACACACACACACACACACACACACACACACACACACACACAGATATTGGTCCATCGCTGATCACACACACACACACAGATATTGGTCCATCGCTGATCACACACACAGATATATATTGGTCCATCGCTGATCACACACACAGATATTGATCCATCACTGATCACACACACACACACACACACAGATATTGATCCATCGCTGATCACACACACACACAGATATTGGTCCATCGCTGATCACACACACACACACAGATATTGGTCCATCGCTGATCAACACACACACACACAGATATTGGTCCATCGCTGATCACACACACACACACAGATATTGGTCCATTGCTGATCTCACACACACACACAGATATTAATCCATCGCTGATCACACACACAGATATTGATCCATCGCTGATCACACACACACACACACACACACACACAGATATTGGTCCATCGCTGATCACACACACACACAGATATTGGTCCATCGCTGATCACACACACAGATATTGATCCATCGCTGATCACACACACAAAGATATTGGTCCATCGCTGATCACACACACAGATATTGATCCATCACTGATCACACACACAGACATTGATCCATCACTGATCACACACACACACACACACACACACACACAGAGATATTGATCCATCGCTGATCACACACACACACACACACACACACAGATATTGGTCCATCGCTGATCACACACACACACACACAGATATTGGTCCATCGCTGATCACACACACAGATATATATTGGTCCATCGCTGATCACACACACAGATATTGATCCATCACTGATCACACACACACACACACACACAGATATTGATCCATCACTGATCACACACACAGATATTGATCCATCGCTGATCACACACACACACAGTTATATTGATCCATCGCTGATCACACACACAGATATTGGTCCATTGCTAATCACACACATACACAGATATTGATCCATCACTGATCACACACACACAGATATTGGTCCATCGCTGATCACACACACACACACACACACACACACACACACACAGATACAGGTCTATCGCTGATCACACACACACACACACACAGATATTGGTCCATCGCTGATCAACACACACACAGATATTGGTCCATCGCTGATCTTACACACACACACACACAGATATTGGTCCATCGCTGATCACACACACACACACAGATATAGGTCTTTCGCTGATCACACACACACACAGATATAGGTCTATCGCTGATCACACACACACAGATATAGGTCTTGCGCTGATCACACACACACAGATATAGGTCTTGCGCTGATCACACACACACACACACACACAGATATTGGTCCATCGCTGATCAACACACACACAGATATAGGTCCATCGCTGATCACACAAACACACACACACAGATACAGGTCTATCGCTGATCACACACACATACAGATATAGGTCTATCGCTGATCACACACAGATATAGGTCTATCGCTGATCACACACACACACAGATATAGGTCTATCGCTGATCACACACACACACACACAGATATTGGTCCATCGCTGATCTCACACACACACACAGATATTGATCCATCGCTGATCACACACACACACAGATATAGGTCTTTCGCTGATCACACACACACACAGATATAGGTCTATCGCTGCTCACACACACACACAGATACAGGTCTATCGCTGATCACACACACACACAGATATAGGTCTATCGCTGATCACACACACACACAGATATTGATCCATCACTGATCATACACACACACACACACAGATATTGATCCATCGCTAATCTCACACACACAGATATTGGTCCATCGCTGATCAACACACACACAGATATTGGTCCATCGCTGATCACACACACACACACAGATATTGGTCCATCGCTGATCAACACACACACAGATATTGGTCCATCGCTGATCACACACACACAGACAGATATTGGTCCATCGCTGATCACACACACACATATATATTGGTCCATCGCTGATCACACACACAGATATTGATCCATCACTGATCACACACACACACACAGATATTGATCCATCAGTGATCTCACACACACACACACACACACACACATATTGATCCATCGCTGATCACACACACACACACAGATATTGGTCCATCGCTGATCACACACACACACAGATATAGGTCTTTCGCTGATCACACACACACACACAGATATAGGTCTTTCGCTGATCACACACACACACAGATATAGGTCTTTCGCTGATCACACACACACACACACACAGATATAGGTCTATCGCTGATCACACACACACACACAGATATAGGTCTTTCGCTCATCACACGCACACACAGATATTGGTCCATCGCTGATCACACACACACACACACACACACACACAGATATCGGTCCATCGCTGATCACACACACACACACACACACACACACACACACAGATGTTGGTCCATCGCTGATCAACACACACACAGATATTGGTCCATCGCTGATCACACACACACACACTGATATTGGTCCATCGCTGATCAACACACACACAGATATTGGTCCATCGCTGATCACACACACACACAGATATTGGTCCATCGCTGATCACACACACACACAGATATTGGTCCATCACTGATCACACACACACACACACACACACACACAAACACACACAGATATTGGTCCATCGCTGATCACACACACACACTGATATTGGTCCATCGCTGATCAACACACACAGATATTGGTCCATCGCTGATCACACACACACACACACACACACACACAGACACAGGTCCATCGCTGATCAACACACACACAGATATTAGTCCATCACTGATCACACACACACACACACACACACAGATATTGCTCCATCGCTGATCACACACACAGATCTATATTGGTGCATCGCTGATCACACACACGGATATTGATCCATCACTGATCACGCACACACACACACACACACACACACACACAGATATTGGTCCATCGCTGATCTCACACACACACAGATATTGGTCCATCGCTGATCAACACACACACACACAGATATTGGTCCATCGCTGATCTCACACACACACACAGATATTGATCCATCGCTGATCACACACACACACACACACAGATATTGATCCATCGCTGATCACACACACACAGATATTGGTCCATTGCTGATCACACACACAGATATTGATCCATCACTGATCACACACACAGACATTGATCCATCACTGATCACACACACACACACACAGATATTGGTCCATCGCTGATCACACACACACAGATATTGATCCATCACTGATCACACACACACACACACACACACACAGATATTGATCCATCGCTGATCACACACACACACAGATATTGGTCCATCGCTGATCACACACACAGATATTGATCCATCAATGATCACACACACAGACATTGATCCATCGCTGATCACACACACACACAGATATTGGTCCATCGCTGATCACACACACAGACATTGATCCATCGCTGATCACACACACACACACAGATATTGGTCCATCGCTGATCACACACACACATATATATTGGTCCATCGCTGATCACACACACAGATATTGATCCATCACTGATCACACACACAGATATTGATCCATCGCTGATCTCACACACACACAGTTATATTGATCCATCGCTGATCACACACACACACACACACACACACACACACACACACACACACAGATATTGGTCCATCGCTGATCACACACACACAGATATTGATCCATCACTGATCACACACACGCACACACAGATATTGGTCCATCACTGATCACACACACACAGATATTGGTCCATCGCTGATCAACACACACACAGATATTGGTCCATCGCTGATCACACACACACTGATATTGGTCCATCGCTGATCACACACACACACACAGATATTGGTCAATCGCTGATCAACACACACGCACACACAGATATTGGTCCATCGCTGATCACACACACACACACACAGATACAGGTCTATCGCTGATCACACACACACACACACACAGATATTGGTCCATCGCTGATCACACACACACACACACAGATACAGGTCTATCGCTGATCACACACACACACACAGATATTGGTCTATCGCTGATCTCACACACACACAGATACAGGTCTATCACTGATCACACACACACACACAGATATAGGTCCATCGCTGATCACACACACACACGCAGATATAGGTCTTGCGCTGATCACACACACACACACACACACACAGATATAGGTCTTTCGCTGATCACACACACACACAGAAATAGGTCCATCGCTGATCACACACACAGATATTGATCCATCACTGATCACACACACAGACATTGATCCATCGCTGATCACACACACACACACACACACACACATAGATATTGGTCCATCGCTGATCACACACACACACACAGATATTGGTCCATCGCTGATCACACACACAGATATTGATCCATCGCTGATCACACACACACACAGATATTGATCCATCACTGATCACACACACACACACACAGATATTGATCCATCGCTGATCACACACACACACACAGATATTGGTCCATCGCTGATCACACACACACACACAGATATTGGTCCATCGCTGATCACACACACACAGAGATATTGGTCCATCGCTGATCACACACACACACGCAGATATAGGTCTTGCGCTGATCACACACACACACATGCACACAGATAGAGGTCTTTCGCTGATCACACACACACACAGATATAGGTCCATCGCTGATCACACACACACAGATATCGGTCCATCGCTGATCACACACACAACACAGATATTGGTCCATCGCTGATCAACACACACGCACACACAGATATTGGTCCATCGCTGATCACACACACACACACACACACACACAGATATTGGTCCATCGCTGATCACACACACACACACAGATACAGGTCTATCGCTGATCACACACACACACACAGATATTGGTCCATCACTGATCACACACACACACACACACACACACAGATATTGGTCCATCGCTGATCACACACACACACACTGATATTGGTCCATCGCTGATCAACACACACACAGATATTGGTCCATCGCTGATCACACACACACACACACAGATATTGATCCATCGCTGATCACACACACACACACACACACACACACAGATATTGGTCCATCGCTGATCACACACACACAGATATTGATCCTTCACTGATCACACACACACACAGATATTGATCCATCGCTGATCACAAATACACACACACACACACACAGATATTGGTCCATCGCTGATCATACACACACACACAGATATTGGTCCATCGCTGATCATACACACACACACAAATATTGGTCCATCGCTGATCACACACACAGATATATATTGGTCCATCGCTGATCACACACACAGATATTGATCCATCACTGATCACACATACACACACACACACACAGATATTGATCCATCGCTGATCACACACACACACACACAGATATTGGTCCATCGCTGATCACACACACACACACACAGATATTGATCCATCGCTGATCACACACACACACACACAGATATTGGTCCATTGCTGATCTCACACACACACACAGATATTGATCCATCGCTGATCACACACACACACAAACACACAGATATTGGTCCATCGCTGATCACACACACACACACACAGATATTGGTCCATCGCTGATCACACACACAGATATTGATCCATCACTGATCACACACACACACACAGATATTGATCCATCGCTGATCACACACACACAGATATTGGTCCATTGCTGATCACACACACAGATATTGATCCATCACTGATCACACACACAGACATTGATCCATCACTGATCACACACACACACACACACAGATATTGGTCCATCGCTGATCACACACACACAGATATTGATCCATCACTGATCACACACACACACACACACACACACAGATATTGATCCATCGCTGATCACACACACACACAGATATTGGTCCATCGCTGATCACACACACAGATATTGATCCATCAATGATCACACACACAGACATTGATCCATCGCTGATCACACACACACACAGATATTGGTCCATCGCTGATCACACACACAGACATTGATCCATCGCTGATCACACACACACACACAGATATTGGTCCATCGCTGATCACACACACACATATATATTGGTCCATCGCTGATCACACACACAGATATTGATCCATCACTGATCACACACACAGATATTGATCCATCGCTGATCACACACACACACAGTTATATTGATCCATCGCTGATCACACACACACACACACACACACACACACAGATATTGGTCCATCGCTGATCACACACACACAGATATTGATCCATCACTGATCACACACACGCACACACAGATATTGGTCCATCACTGATCACACACACACAGATATTGGTCCATCGCTGATCAACACACACACAGATATTGGTCCATCGCTGATCACACACACACACACTGATATTGGTCCATCGCTGATCACACACACACACACAGATATTGGTCAATCGCTGATCAACACACACGCACACACAGATATTGGTCCATCGCTGATCACACACACACACACACAGATACAGGTCTATCGCTGATCACACACACACACACACACAGATATTGGTCCATCGCTGATCACACACACACACACAGATACAGGTCTATCGCTGATCACACACACACACACAGATATTGGTCCATCGCTGATCTCACACACACACAGATACAGGTCTATCACTGATCACACACACACACACAGATATAGGTCCATCGCTGATCACACACACACACGCAGATATAGGTCTTGCGCTGATCACACACACACACACACACACACAGATATAGGTCTTTCGCTGATCACACACACACACAGAAATAGGTCCATCGCTGATCACACACACAGATATTGGTCCATCGCTGATCAACACACACACAGATATTGGTCCATCGCTGATCACACACACACACACTGATATTGGTCCATCGCTGATCAACACACACACACAGATATTGGTCCATCGCTGATCACACATACACACACAGATATTGGTCCATCGCTGATCAACGCACACACACAGATATTGGTCCATCGCTGATCACACACACACACACACACAGATATTGGTCCATCGCTGATCACACACACACACAGATACAGGTCTATCGCTGATCACACACACACACACACACACACACACAGATATTGGTCCATCACTGATCACACACACAGATATTGGTCCATCGCTGATCACACACACACAGATACAGGTCTATCGCTGATCAACACACACACAGATATTGGTCCATCGCTGATCACACACACATAGATATTGGTCCATCGCTGATCAACACACACACAGATATTGGTCCATCGCTGATCAACACACACACAGATATTGGTCCATCGCTGATCAACACACACAGATATTGGTCCATCGCTGATCACACACACACAGATACAGGTCTATCGCTGATCAACACACACACAGATATTGGTCCATCGCTGATCACACACACATAGATATTGGTCCATCGCTGATCACACACACAGATATATATTGGTCCATCGCTGATCACACACACAGATATTGATCCATCACTGATCACACACACACACACACACACACACAGATATTGATCCATCGCTGATCACACACACACACACACACAGATATTGGTCCATCGCTGATCACACACACACACAGATATTGGTCCATCGCTGATCAACACACACACACACAGATATTGATCCATCGCTGATCACACACACACACACAGATATTGGTCCATTGCAGATCTCACACACACACACAGATATTGATCCATCGCTGATCACACACACACACACACACACACACACACACACAGATATTGGTCCATCGCTGATCACACACACACACACACAGATATTGGTCCATCGCTGATCACACACACACAGATATTGGTCCATCGCTGATCACACACACAGATATTGATCCATCGCTGATCACACACACAGATATTGATCCATCAATGATCACACACACAGACATTGATCCATCGCTGATCACACACACACACACACAGATATTGGTCCATCGCTGATCACACACACACACACACAGATATTGGTCCATCGCTGATCACACACACAGATATATATTGGTCCATCGCTGATCACACACACAGATATTGATCCATCACTGATCACACACACACACACACAGATATTGATCCATCACTGATCCCACACACAGATATTGGTCCATCACTGATCACACACACACACACACACAGATATTGGTCCATCGCTGATCAACACACACACAGATATTGGTCCATCGCTGATCACACACACACAGATATTGATCCATCACTGATCACACACACGCACACACAGATATTGGTCCATCACTGATCACACACACACAGATATTGGTCCATCGCTGATCACACACACATACACACACACAGATACAGGTCTATCGCTGATCACACACACACACACACACACAGATATTGGTCCATCGCTGATCACACACACACACAGATATTGGTCCATCGCTGATCACACACACACAGATATTGATCCTTCACTGATCACACACACACACAGATATTGATCCATCGCTGATCACAATTACACACACACACACACACACACACAGATATTGGTCCATCGCTGATCACACACACACACACAGATATTGGTCCATCGCTGATCACACACACAGATATATATTGGTCCATCGCTGATCACACACACAGATATTGATCCATCACTGATCACACACACACACACACACAGATATTGATCCATCGCTGATCACACACACACACACACACACAGATATTGGTCCATCGCTGATCACACACACACACACACACAGATATTGGTCCATCGCTGATCAACACACACACACACAGATATTGGTCCATCGCTGATCTCACACACACACACACACACACAGATATTGGTCCATTGCTGATCTCACACACACACACAGATATTAATCCATCGCTGATCACACACACAGATATTGATCCATCGCTGATCACACACACACAGATATTGGTCCATCGCTGATCACACACACACACACACAGATATTGGTCCATCGCTGATCACACACACAGATATTGATCCATCGCTGATCACACACACAGATATTGATCCATCACTGATCACACACACACAGACATTGATCCATCACTGATCACACACACAGACACACACACAGATATTGGTCCATCGCTGATCACACACACACAGATATTGATCCATCACTGATCACACACACACACACACACACACACACACAGATATTGATCCATCGCTGATCACACACACACACACACACACACAGATATTGGTCCATCGCTGATCACACACACACACAGATATTGGTCCATCGCTGATCACACACACAGATATATATTGGTCCATCGCTGATCACACACACAGATATTGATCCATCACTGATCACA
>NC_092007.1:1588929-1591429 GCF_044704955.1 Pristiophorus japonicus | reverse complement strand
TGGTCCATCGCTGATCACACACACACACACACAGATACAGGTCTATCGCTGATCACACACACACACAGATATTGGTCCATCGCTGATCACACACACACACAGATACAGGTCTATCGCTGATCACACACACACACAGATATTGGTCCATCGCTGATCTCACACACACACAGATACAGGTCTATCACTGATCACACACACACACACAGATATAGGTCCATCGCTGATCACACACACACACGCAGATATAGGTCTTGCGCTGATCACACACACACACACACAGATATAGGTCTTTCGCTGATCACACACACACACAGAAATAGGTCCATCGCTGATCACACACACAGATATTGGTCCATCGCTGATCAACACACACACAGATATTGGTCCATCGCTGATCACACACACACACACTGATATTGGTCCATCGCTGATCAACACACACACACAGATATTGGTCCATCGCTGATCACACATACACACACAGATATTGGTCCATCGCTGATCAACGCACACACACAGATATTGGTCCATCGCTGATCAACGCACACACACAGATATTGGTCCATCGCTGATCACACACACACACAGATATTGGTCCATCGCTGATCACACACACACACACACACAGATATTGGTCCATCGCTGATCACACACACACACAGATACAGGTCTATCGCTGATCACACACACACACAGATATTGGTCCATCACTGATCACACACACACACACACACACTGATATTGGTCCATCGCTGATCAACACACACAGATATTGGTCCATCGCTGATCACACACACACAGATACAGGTCTATCGCTGATCAACACACACACAGATATTGGTCCATCGCTGATCACACACACATAGATATTGGTCCATCGCTGATCAACACACACACAGATATTGGTCCATCGCTGATCAACACACACACAGATATTGATCCATCGCTGATCACAAATACACACACACACAGATATTGGTCCATCGCTGATCACACACACACACACACACACACACACACACAGATATTGGTCCATCGCTGATCACACACACACACACACAGATATTGGTCCATCGCTGATCACACACACACAGATATTGGTCCATCGCTGATCACACACACAGATATTGATCCATCGCTGATCACACACACAGATATTGATCCATCAATGATCACACACACAGACATTGATCCATCGCTGATCACACACACACACACACAGATATTGGTCCATCGCTGATCACACACACACACACACAGATATTGGTCCATCGCTGATCACACACACAGATATATATTGGTCCATCGCTGATCACACACACAGATATTGATCCATCACTGATCACACACACACACACAGATATTGATCCATCACTGATCCCACACACAGATATTGGTCCATCACTGATCACACACACACACACACACACAGATATTGGTCCATCGCTGATCAACACACACACAGATATTGGTCCATCGCTGATCACACACACACAGATATTGATCCATCACTGATCACACACACGCACACACAGATATTGGTCCATCACTGATCACACACACACAGATATTGGTCCATCGCTGATCACACACACATACACACACACAGATACAGGTCTATCGCTGATCACACACACACACACACACACACAGATATTGGTCCATCGCTGATCACACACACACACAGATATTGGTCCATCGCTGATCACACACACACAGATATTGATCCTTCACTGATCACACACACACACAGATATTGATCCATCGCTGATCACAATTACACACACACACACACACACACACACAGATATTGGTCCATCGCTGATCACACACACACACACAGATATTGGTCCATCGCTGATCACACACACACACACAGATATATATTGGTCCATCGCTGATCACACACACACACACACACACAGATATTGGTCCATCGCTGATCACACACACACACACACACAGATATTGGTCCATCGCTGATCAACACACACACACACAGATATTGGTCCATTGCTGATCTCACACACACACACAGATATTAATCCATCGCTGATCACACACACAGATATTGATCCATCGCTGATCACACACACACACACACACACAGATATTGGTCCATCGCTGATCACACACACACACACACAGATATTGGTCCATCGCTGATCACACACACAGATATTGATCCATCGCTGATCACACACACAAAGATATTGATCCATCACTGATCACACACACAGACATTGATCCATCACTGATCACACACACAGACACACACACAGATATTGGTCCATCGCTGATCACACACACAGATATTGATCCATCACTGATCACACACACACACACACACACACACAGAGATATTGATCCATCGCTGATCACACACACACACACACACACACACACACACAGATATTGGTCCATCGCTGATCACACACACACACACACAGATATTGGTCCATCGCTGATCACACACACAGTTATATTGATCCATCGCTGA
>NC_092007.1:1453929-1583929 GCF_044704955.1 Pristiophorus japonicus | reverse complement strand
TGATCACACACACACACACAGATATTGATCCATCGCTGATCTCACACACACACACACAGAAATTGATCCATCGCTGATCACACACACACACACACACACAGATATTGATCCATCGCTGATCACACACACACAGATATTGGTCCATCGCTGATCTTACACACACACACACAGATATTGGTCCATCGCTGATCACACACACAGATATTGATCCATCGCTGATCACACACACACACAGATATTGTTCCATCGCTGATCACACACACAGATATTGATCCATCACTGATCACACACACAGATATTGGTCCATCGCTGATCACACACACACACACAGATATTAGTCCATCGCTGATCACACACACACACACGCACACGGATATTGATCCATCGCTGATCACACACACACACACACACACACACACACACAGATATTGGTCCATCGCTGATCTTACACACACACACACAGATATTGGTCCATCGCTGATCACACACATAGATATTGATCCATCGCTGATCACACACACACACAGATATTGTTCCATCGCTGATCACACACACAGATATTGGTCCATCGCTGATCACACACACACACACACACAGATACACTGATATAGGTCTATCACTGATCACACACACACACAGATACAGGTCTATCACTGATCACACACACACACAGATATAGGTCTATCGCTGATCACACACACAGGTATAGGTCTATCGCTGATCACACACACACACAGATATAGGTGCATCGCTGATCACACAAACACACACACACACAGATACAGGTCTATCGCTAATCACACACACACACAGATATAGGTCTATCGCTGATCACACACACAGATCTCGGTCTATCGCTGATCACACACACACACAGATATAGGTCTTTCGCTGATCACACACACACACAGATATAGGTCCATCGCTGATCACACAAACACAGATACAGGTGTATCGCTGATCACACACACACACAGATATAGGTCTATCGCTGATCACACACACACACACACACAGATATAGGTCTATCGCTGATCACACACACACACACACAGATATAGGTCCATCGCTGATCACACACACAGATCTCGGTCTATCGCTGATCACACACACACACACAGATATAGGTCTTTCGCTGATCACACACACACACAGATATAGGTCTGTCGCTGATCACACACACACACACAGATACAGGTTCATCACTGATGACACACACACACAGATATAGGTCTATCGCTGATCACACACACAGATATAGGTCTATCGCTGATCACACAAACACACACACACACAGATATAGGTCTATCGCTGATCACACACACACACACACACAGATATTGGTCCATCGCTGATCTCACACACACACACACACACACACACACACACACACAGATATTGGTCCATCGCTGATCTCACACACACACACAGATATTGATCCATCGCTGATCACACACACACACAGATATAGGTCTATCGCTGCTCACACACACTCACAGATACAGGTCTATCGCTGATCACACACACACACAGATATTGGTCCATCGCTGATCTCACACACACACACAGATATTGGTCCATCGCTGATCTCACACACAGATATTGATCCATCACTGATCACACACACAGATATTGGTCCATCGCTGATCACACACACACACACACACAGATATTGGTCCATCGCTGATCACACACACACACACAGATATTGGTCCATCGCTGATCACACACAAAGATATATATTGCTCCATCGCTGATCACACACACAGATATCGGTCCATCGCTGATCACACACTCACACACAGATATTGGTCCATCGCTGATCTCACACACACACACTGATATTGGTCCATCGCTGATCACACACACAGGTATATATTGGTCCATCGCTGATCACACACACACACAAACACACAGATATTGGTCCATCACTGATCACACACACACACAAACACACAGATATTGGTCCATCACTGATCACACACACACACAGATACAGGTCTATCGCTGATCAACACACACACAGATATTGGTCCATCGCTGATCACACACACACACACTGATATTGGTCCATCGCTGATCAACACACACACACAGATATTGGTCCATCGCTGATCACACACACACACACACACACACACACACAGATATTGATCCATCGCTAATCACACACACACACACACAGATATTGGTCCATCGCTGATCACACACACACACACTGATATTGGTCCATCGCTGATCACACACACAGGTATATATTGGTCCATCGCTGATCACACACACAGATATTGATCCATCACTGATCACACACACACACACAGATATTGATCCACCGCTGATCACACACACAGATATTGATCCATCGATGATCTCACACACACACACACACACAGATATTGGTCCATCGCTGATCACACACACACACACACACACACACAGATATTGGTCCATCGCTGATCACACACACACAGATATTGGTCCATCGCTGATCATACACACACACAGTTATATTGATCCATCGCTGATCACACACACACACACAGATATTGGTCCATCGCTGATCACACACACACACACACACAGATATTGGTCCATCGCTGATCACACACACACACACACACACACACACAGATATTGGTCCATCGCTGATCACACACACACACAGATACAGGTCTATCGCTGATCACACACACACACAGATATTGGTCCATCGCTGATCACACACACACACAGATATTGGTCCATCGCTGATCTCACACACACACACACAGATATTGGTCTATCGCTGATCACACAAACACACACACACACAGATACAGGTCTATCGCTGATCAACACACACACAGATATTGGTCCATCGCTGATCACACACACACACAGATATTGGTCCATCGCTGATCACACACACACACACACAGATATTGATCCATCGCTAATCACACACACACACACACAGATATTGGTCCATCGCTGATCACACACACACACACTGATATTGGTCCATCGCTGATCACACACACAGGTATATATTGGTCCATCGCTGATCACACACACAGATATTGATCCATCACTGATCACACACACACACACAGATATTGATCCACCGCTGATCACACACACACACACAGATATTGATCCATCGATGATCTCACACACACACACACACAGATATTGGTCCATCGCTGATCACACACACACAGATATTGGTCCATCGCTGATCATACACACACACAGTTATATTGATCCATCGCTGATCACACACACACACACAGATATTGGTCCATCGCTGATCACACACACACACACACAGATATTGGTCCATCGCTGATCACACACACACACACACACAGATATTGATCCATCGCTGATCACACACACACACACAGATATTGATCCATCGATGATCTCACACACACACACACACAGATATTGGTCCATCGCTGATCACACACACACAGATATTGGTCCATCGCTGATCATACACACACACAGTTATATTGATCCATCGCTGATCACACACACACACACACACACACACACACACACAGATATTGATCCATCGCTGATCACACACACACACACAGATATTGATCCATCGATGATCTCACACACACACACACACACAGATATTGGTCCATCGCTGATCACACACACACACACACACACACACACACACAGATACAGGTCTATCGCTGATCACACACACACACACACACACACAGATATTGGTCCATCGCTGATCACACACACACACACAGATATTGGTCCATCGCTGATCACACACACACACAGATATTGGTCCATCGCTGATCAACACACACACAGATATTGGTCCATCGCTGATCTCACACACACACACACAGATATTGGTCCATCGCTGATCACACACACACACACACAGATACAGGTCTATCGCTGATCACACAAACACACAAACACACACACACACAGATCTATCGCTGATCACACACACACACAGATATCGGTCTATCGCTGATCACACACACACACACACACACACACACACACAGATATTGGTCTATCGCTGATCTCACACACACAGATATTGATCCATCACTGATCACACACACACACAGATATTGATCCATCGCTGATCACACACACACACACAGAAATTGATCCATCGCTGATCACACACACACACACACAGATACAGGTCTATCGCTGATCACACACACACACACACAGATATCGGTCTTTCGCTGATCACACACACACACAGATATAGGTCTATCGCTGATCACACACACACACACACACACACACACACACACACACACAGATATTGGTCTATCGCTGATCTCACACACACAGATATTGATCCATCACTGATCACACACACACACAGAGATATTGGTCCATCGCTGATCTTACACACACACACACAGATATTGGTCCATCGCTGATCACACACACACACAGATATTGTTCCATCGCTGATCACATACACAGATATTGATCCATCACTGATCACACACACAGATATTGGTCCATCGCTGATCACACACACACACACACGGATATTGATCCATCGCTGATCTCACACACACACACACACAGATATTGGTCCATCGCAGTTCTTACACACACACACACAGATATTGGTCCATCGCTGATCACACACACAGATATTGGTCCATCGCTGATCACACACACACACACACACACAGATACACTGATATTGGTCCATCGCTGATCAACACACACACAGATATTGGTCCATCGCTGATCACACACAGACACAGATCTTGGTATATCGCTGATCACACACACACACACACACACACAGATATAGGTCTTTCGCTGATCACACACACACACAGATATAGGTCTATCGCTGATCAACACACACACAGATGTTGGTCCATCGCTGATCACACACACACACAGATACAGGTCTATCGCTGATCACACACACACACAGATACAGGTCTATCGCTGATCACACACACACACAGATATAGGTCTTTCGCTGATCACACACACACACAGATATAGGTCTTTCGCTGATCACACACACACACAGATACAGGTCTATCGCTGATCACACACACACACAGATATAGGTCTATCGCTGATCACACACACACACACACAGATATTGGTCCATCGCTGATCACACACACACAGATATAGGTCTATCGCTGATCACACACACACACAGATATTGGTCTATCGCTGATCACACACACACACACAGATATAGGTCCATCGCTGATCACACACACACACCTCGGTCTATCGCTGATCACACACACACACAGATATAGGTCTTTCGCTGATCACACACACACACAGATATAGGTCTATCGCTGATCACACACACACACAGATATAGGTCTTTCGCTGATCACACACACACACACAGATATCGGTCTATCGCTGATCACACACACACACACAGATATAGGTCTTGCGCTGATCACACACACACACACACACACACACACACAGATATTGGTCCATCGCTGATCACACACACACACAGATATTGGTCCATCGCTGATCACACACACAGATATAGGTCTTTCGCTGATCACACACAGATATAGGTCTATCGCTGATCACACACACAGATATAGGTCTATCGCTGATCACACACACACACAGATATAGGTCCATCGCTGATCACACAAACACACACACACATACAGGTCTATCGCTGATCACACACACACACACAGATATAGGTCTATCGCTGATCACACACACACACACAGATATAGGTCTATCGCTGATCACACACACACACACACACACAGATATTGGTCCATCGCTGATCACACACACACAGAGATATTGGTCCATCGCTGATCACACACACACACACACACACACACACACACACACAGATATTGGTCCATCGCTGATCTCACACACACACACACACAGATATTGATCCATCACTGATCACACACACACACACAGATATAGGTCTTTCGCTGATCACACACACAGATATAGGTCTTTCGCTGATCACACAC
This sequence comes from Pristiophorus japonicus, assembly GCF_044704955.1. NCBI lineage: Eukaryota > Metazoa > Chordata > Chondrichthyes > Pristiophoridae > Pristiophorus > Pristiophorus japonicus. The sequence goes on along the minus strand of NC_092007.1, from coordinate 1,577,924 downwards.
ACACACACAGATATTGGTCCATCGCTGTTCTCACACACACACACAGATATTGGTCCATCGCTGATCACACACACACACACACACACAGATATTGGTCCATCGCTGATCTCACACACACACACAGATATTGGTCCATCGCTGATCACACACACACAGATATTGGTCCATCGCTGATCACACACACACACACACATATATAGGTCCATCGCTGATCACACACACACACAGATATTGGTCCATCGCTGATCACACACACACAGATATTGGTCCATCGCTGATCAACACACACACAGATATTGGTCCATCGCTGATCACACACACACACACAGATATTGGTCCATCGCTGATCACACACACACACACAGATACAGGTCTATCGCTGATCACACAAACACACACACACACAGATACAGGTCTATCGCTGATCACACACACACACAGATATTGGTCCATCGCTGATCACACACACACACACACACACACAGATATTGGTCCATCGCTGATCACACACACACACACACACAGAAATTGATCCATCGCTGATCACACACACACATACACACACACACAGATATTGATCCATCGCTGATCACACACACACAGATATTGATCCATCGCTGATCACACACACACACAGATATTGTTCCATCGCTGATCTCACACACAGATATTGGTCCATCGCTGATCACACACACACACACACACACACAGATACACTGATATTGGTCCATCGCTGATCAACACACACACAGATATTGGTCCATCGCTGATCACACACAGACATAGATATTGGTCTATCGCTGATCACACACACACACACACACAGATATAGGTCTATCGCTGATCACACACACACAGATACAGGTCCATCGCTGATCACACAAACACACACACACACAGATACAGGTCTATCGCTAATCACACACACACACAGATATTGGTCCATCGCTGATCACACACACACAGATATTGGTCCATCGCTGATCAACACACACACAGATATTGGTCCATCGCTGATCACACACACACACACACAGATATTGGTCCATCGCTGATCACACACACACACACAGATACAGGTCTATCGCTGATCACACAAACACACACACACACAGATACAGGTCTATCGCTGATCACACACACACACAGATATTGGTCCATCGCTGATCACACACACACACAGATATTGGTCCATCGCTGATCACACACACACACACACACACACACAGATATTGGTCCATCGCTGATCTCACACACACAGATATTGATCCATCACTGATAACACACACACACAGATATTGGTCCATCGCTGATCTCACACACACACACACAGAAATTGATCCATCGCTGATCACACACACACATACACACACACAGATATTGATCCATCGCTGATCACACACACACAGATATTGATCCATCGCTGATCACACACACACACAGATATTGTTCCATCGCTGATCTCACACACAGATATTGGTCCATCGCTGATCACACACACACACACACACACACACACACAGATACACTGATATTGGTCCATCGCTGATCAACACACACACAGATATTGGTCCATCGCTGATCACACACAGACATAGATATTGGTCTATCGCTGATCACACACACACACACACACAGATATAGGTCTATCGCTGATCACACACACACAGATACAGGTCCATCGCTGATCACACAAACACACACACACACAGATACAGGTCTATCGCTAATCACACACACACACAGATATAGGTCTATCGCTGATCACACACACAGATCTCGGTCTATCGCTGATCACACACACACACAGATATATGTCTTTCTCTGATCATACACACACACACACACACACACACACACACACAGATATAGGTCTTTCGCTGATCACACACACACACAGATATTGGTGCATCGCTGATCACACACACACACACTGATATTGGTCCATCGCTGATCAACACACACACAGATATTGGTCCATCGCTGATCACACACACACACAGATATAGGTCAATCGCTGATCACACACACACACAGATACAGGTCTATCACTGATCACACACACACACAGATATAGGTCTATCGCTGATCACACACACAGATATAGGTCTATCGCTGATCACACACACACACAGATATAGGTCCATCGCTGATCACACAAACACACACACACACAGATACAGGTCTATCGCTGATCACACACACACACACAGATATAGGTCTATCGCTGATCACACACACACACACAGATATAGGTCTATCGCTGATCACACACACACACACACACAGATATTGGTCCATCGCTGATCACACACACACAGAGATATTGGTCCATCGCTGATCACACACACACACACACACACACACACACACACACACACACACACAGATATTGGTCCATCGCTGATCTCACACACACACACAGATATTGATCCATCACTGATCACACACACACACACACACACAGATATAGGTCTTTCGCTGATCACACACACAGATATAGGTCCATCGCTGATCACACAAACACACACACACACAGATACAGGTCTATCGCTAATCACACACACACACAGATATAGTTCTATCGCTGATCACACACACAGATCTCGGTCTATCGCTGATCACACACACACACAGATATATGTCTTTCGCTGATCATACACACACACACACACACACACACACACACACAGATATAGGTCTTTCGCTGATCACACACACACACAGATATTGGTGCATCGCTGATCACACACACACACACTGATATTGGTCCATCGCTGATCAACACACACACAGATATTGGTCCATCGCTGATCACACACACACACAGATGTAGGTCAATCGCTGATCACACACACACACAGATACAGGTCTATCACTGATCACACACACACACAGATATAGGTCTATCGCTGATCACACACACAGATATAGGTCTATCGCTGATCACACACACACACAGATATAGGTCCATCGCTGATCACACAAACACAGATACAGGTCTATCGCTGATCACACACACACACAGATATAGGTCTATCGCTGATCACACACACACAGATATAGGTCTATCGCTGATCACACACACACACACACAGATATAGGTCCATCGCTGATCACACACACAGATCTCGGTCTATCGCTGATCACACACACACACCTCGGTCTATCGCTGATCACACACACACACAGATATCGGTCTATCGCTGATCACACACACACAGATATAGGTCTTGCGCTGATCACACACACACACACACACACACACACAGATATTGGTCCATCGCTGATCAACACACACACAGATATTGGTCCATCGCTGATCACACACACACAGTGATATTGGTCCATCGCTGATCACACACACACACACAGATATTGGTCCATCGCTGATCACACACACACACAGATACAGGTCTATTGCTGATCACACACACGCACAGATATCGGTCTTTCGCTGATCACACACAGATATAGGTCTATCGCTGATCACACACACACACACAGATACAGGTCTATCACTGATCACACACACACACAGATATAGGTCTATCGCTGATCACACACACAGATATAGGTCTATCGCTGATCACACACACACACACACACACACACAGATATAGGTCTATCGCTGATCACACACACACACACAGATATAGGTCTATCGCTGATCACACACACACACACACACACACAGATATAGGTCTATCGCTGATCACACACACACACACAGATATAGGTCTATCGCTGATCACACACACACACACACACACACAGATATTGGTCCATCGCTGATCACACAAACACACACACAGAGATATTGGTCCATCGCTGATCACACACACACACACACACACACACACACACACACACACACACACACACACAGATATTGGTCCATCGCTGATCTCACACACACGCACGGATATTGATCCATCGCTGATCACACACACACAGATATAGGTCTTTCGCTGATCACACACACACACAGATATAGGTCTTTCGCTGATCACACACACACACAGATATAGGTCTATCGCTGCTCACACACACACACACACACACACAGATATTGGTCCATCGCTGTTCTCACACACACACAGATATTGGTCCATCGCTGATCACACACACACACACAGATATTGGTCCATCGCTGATCTTACACACAGATATTGATCCATCACTGATCACACACACAGATATTGGTCCATCGCTGATCACACACACACACACACACAGATATTGGTCCATCGCTGATCACACACACACAGATATTGGTCCATCGCTGATCACACACACACACACACACAGATATTGGTCCATCGCTGATCACACACAGATACAGGTCTATCGCTGATCTCACACACACACACACACACAGATATTGGTCCATCGCTGATCACACACACACACACACACACACACACACAGAGATACAGGTCTATCGCTGATCACACACACACACAGATATAGGTATTTCGCTGATCATACACACACACACACACACAGATATAGGTCTTTCGTTGATCACACACACACACAGATATTGGTCCATCGCTGATCACACACACACAGATATTGGTCCATCGCTGATCACACACACACAGATATTGGTCCATCGCTGATCACACACACACACACACTGATATTGGTCCATCGCTGATCAACACACACACAGATATTGGTCCATCGCTGATCACACACACACACAGATATTGGTCCATCGCTGATCACACACACACACAGATATAGGTCCATCGCTGATCACACAAACACAGATACAGGTCTATCGCTGATCACACACACACACAGATATAGGTCTATCGCTAATCATACACACACACACACACACACACACACAGATATTGGTGCATCGCTGATCACACACACACACACTGATATTGGTCCATCGCTGATCAACACACACAGATATTGGTCCATCGCTGATCACACACACACACAGATATAGGTCAATCGCTGATCACACACACACACAGATACAGGTCTATCACTGATCACACACACACACAGATATAGGTCTATCGCTGATCACACACACAGATATAGGTCTATCGCTGATCACACACACACACAGATATAGGTCCATCGCTGATCACACAAACACAGATACAGGTCTATCGCTGATCACACACACACACAGATATAGGTCTATCGCTGATCACACACACACAGATATAGGTCTATCGCTGATCACACACACACACACACACAGATATAGGTCCATCGCTGATCACACACACAGATCTCGGTCTATCGCTGATCACACACACACACCTCGGTCTATCGCTGATCACACACACACACAGATAGCGGTCTATCGCTGATCACACACACACAGATATAGGTCTTGCGCTGATCACACACACACACACACACACACACACAGGTATAGGTATTTCGCTGATCATACACACACACACACACACAGATATAGGTCTTTCGTTGATCACACACACACACACAGATATTGGTCCATCGCTGATCACACACACACAGATATTGGTCCATCGCTGATCACACACACACACACACACACATATAGGTCCATCGCTGATCACACACACACACAGATATTGGTCCATCGCTGATCACACACACACAGATATTGGTCCATCGCTGATCACACACACACACACACTGATATTGGTCCATCGCTGATCAACACACACACAGATATTGGTCCATCGCTGATCACACACACACACAGATATTGGTCCATCGCTGATCACACACACACACAGATATAGGTCCATCGCTGATCACACAAACACAGATACAGGTCTATCGCTGATCACACACACACACAGATATAGGTCCATCGCTGATCACACAAACACAGATCTCGGTCTATCGCTGATCACACACACACACAGATATATGTCTTTCGCTGATCATACACACACACACACACACACACACACACAGATATAGGTCTTTCGCTGATCACACACACACACAGATATAGGTCTTTCGCTGATCACACACACACACAGATATTGGTGCATCGCTGATCACACACACACACACTGATATTGGTCCATCGCTGATCAACACACACAGATATTGGTCCATCGCTGATCACACACACACACAGATATAGGTCAATCGCTGATCACACACACACACAGATACAGGTCTATCACTGATCACACACACACACAGATATAGGTCTATCGCTGATCACACACACAGATATAGGTCTATCGCTGATCACACACACACACAGATATAGGTCCATCGCTGATCACACAAACACAGATACAGGTCTATCGCTGATCACACACACACACACAGATATAGGTCTATCGCTGATCACACACACACAGATATAGGTCTATCGCTGATCACACACACACACACACACACAGATATAGGTCCATCGCTGATCACACACACAGATCTCGGTCTATCGCTGATCACACACACACACCTCGGTCTATCGCTGATCACACACACACACAGATAGCGGTCTATCGCTGATCACACACACACAGATATAGGTCTTGCGCTGATCACACACACACACACACACACAGATATTGGTCCATCGCTGATCAACACACACACAGATATTGGTCCATCGCTGATCACACACACACAGTGATATTGGTCCATCGCTGATCACACACACACACACAGATATTGGTCCATCGCTGATCACACACACACACAGATACAGGTCTATTGCTGATCACACACACGCACAGATATAGGTCTTTCGCTGATCACACACAGATACAGGTCTATCACTGATCACACACACACACAGATATAGGTCTATCGCTGATCACACACACAGATATAGGTCTATCGCTGATCACACATACACACAGATATAGGTCCATCGCTGATCACACAAACACACAGATACAGGTCTATCGCTGATCACACACACACAGATATAGGTCTATCGCTGATCACACACACACACACACACAGATATAGGTCTATCGCTGATCACACACACACACAGATATAGGTCTATCGCTGATCACACACACACACAGATATTGGTCCATCGCTGATCACACAAACACACACACAGAGATATTGGTCCAGCGCTGATCACACACACACACACACACACACACACACACACACAGATATTGGTCCATCGCTGATCTCACACACACGCACGGATATTGATCCATCGCTGATCACACACACACAGATATAGGTCTTTCGCTGATCACACACACACACAGATATAGGTCTTTCGCTGATCACACACACACACAGATATTGGTCCATCGCTGATCACACACACACACACAGATATTGGTCCATCGCTGATCTTACACACAGATATTGATCCATCACTGATCACACACACAGATATTGGTCCATCACTGATCACACACACACACACACACAGATATTGGTCCATCGCTGATCACACACACACAGATATTGGTCCATCGCTGATCACACACACACACAAACACACAGATATTGGTCCATCGCTGATCACACACACACACACAGATATTGGTCCATCGCTGATCACACACAGATACAGGTCTATCGCTGATCTCACACACACACACACAGATATTGGTCCATCGCTGATCACACACACACACACACACACACACACACACAGAGATACAGGTCTATCGCTGATCACACACACACACAGATATAGGTATTTCGCTGATCATACACACACACACACACACACACAGATATAGGTCTTTCGCTGATCACACACACACACACACACACACAGATATTGGTCCATCGCTGATCACACACACACACATATTGGTCCATCGCTGATCACACACACACACACACATATAGGTCCATCGCTGATCACACACACACACAGATATTGGTCCATCGCTGATCACACACACACAGATATTGGTCCATCGCTGATCACACACACACACACTGATATTGGTCCATCGCTGATCAACACACACACAGATATTGGTCCATCGCTGATCACACACACACACAGATATTGGTCCATCGCTGATCACACACACACACAGATACAGGACTATCGCTGATCACACACACACACAGATATAGGTCTATCGCTAATCACACACACACACACACAGATATAGGTCTATCGCTGATCACACACACACACAGATATAGGTCTTTCGCTGATCACACACACACACACACACACACAGATATTGGTCCATCGCTGATCAACACACACACAGATATTGGTCCATCGCTGATCACACACACACACACAGATATTGGTCCATCACTGATCACACACACACACAGTGATATTGGTCCATCGCTGATCAACACACACACAGATATTGGTCCATCGCTGATCACACACACACACACACACACACAGATATTGGTCCATCGCTGATCACACACACACACATATACAGGTCTATTGCTGATCACACACACACACAGATATAGGTCTTTCGCTGATCACACACACACAGATATAGGTCTTTCGCTGATCACACACAGATATAGGTCTATCGCTGATCACACACACACACACACAGATACAGGTCTATCACTGATCTCACACACACACAGATATTGGTCTATCGCTGATCACACACACAGATGTCGGTCTATCGCTGATCACACACACACACAGATATAGGTCTATCGCTGATCACACACACACACAGATATAGGTCTATCGCTGATCACACACACAGATATAGGTCTATCGCTGATCACACACACAGATATAGGTCTATCGCTGATCACACACACAGATACAGGTCTATCGCTGATCACACACACACACAGATATAGGTCTATCGCTGATCACACACACACACAGATATAGCTCTTTCGCTGATCACACACACACACACACACAGATATAGGTCCATCGCTGATCACACACACACACACAGATATAGGTCTATCGCTGATCACACACACAGATATCGGTCTATCGCTGCTCACACACACACACACAGATATAGGTCTATAGCTGATCACACACACACACACAGATATAGGTCTATCGCTGATCTCACACACACACAGATATTGGTCCATCGCTGTTCTCACACACACACAGATATTGGTCCATCGCTGATCACACACACACACACAGATATTGGTCCATCGCTGATCTCACACACAGATATTGATCCATCGCTGATCACACACACACACACACACACACAGATATTGGTCCATCGCTGATCACACACACAGATATTGATCCATCACTGATCACACACACACACACAGATATTGGTCCATCGCTGATCACACACACAGATATATATTGGTCCATCGCTGATCACACACACAGATATTGATCCATCACTGATCACACACACAGATATTGATCCATCGCTGATCACACACACAGATATTGATCCATCGCTGATCACACACACACACAGATACAGGTCTATCGCTGATCACACACACACACAGATATAGGTCAATCGCTGATCACACACACACACAGATACAGGTCTATCACTGATCACACACACACAGATATAGGTCTATCGCTGATCACACACACAGATATAGGTCTATCGCTGATCACACAAACACAGATACAGGTCTATCGCTGATCACACACACACACACACACAGATATAGGTCTATCGCTGATCACACACACACACACACAGATATAGGTCTATCGCTGATCACACACACACACACACAGATATAGGTCCATCGCTGATCACACACACAGATCTCGGTCTATCGCTGATCACACACACACACAGATATAGGTCTTTCGCTGATCACACACACACACACACACACAGATATTGGTCCATCACTGATCACACACACACACAGTGATATTGGTCCATCGCTGATCAACACACACACAGATATTGGTCCATCGCTGATCACACACACACACACACACACAGATATTGGTCCATCGCTGATCACACACACACACACAGATACAGGTCTATTGCTGATCACACACACACACAGATATAGGTCTTTCGCTGATCACACACACAGATATCGGTCTATCGCTGCTCACACACACACACACACAGATATAGGTCTATCGCTGATCACACACACACAGATATTGGTCCATCACTGATCTCACACACACACACACACACACACAGATATAGGTCTATCGCTGATCACACACACACACAGATATTGGTCCATCGCTGTTCTCACACACACACAGATATTGGTCCATCGCTGATCACACACACACACACACACACACACAGATATTGGTCCATCGCTGATCACACACACAGATATTGATCCATCACTGATCACACACACACACACAGATATTGGTCCATCGCTGATCACACACACAGATATTGATCCATCACTGATCACACACACAGATATTGATCCATCGCTGATCACACACACACAGATATTGGTCCATCGCTGATCTCACACACACACACACACACAGATATTGATCCATCACTGATCACACACACACACACACACACACACAGATATTGGTCCATCGCTGATCACACACGCACACACAGATATTGGTCCATCGCTGATCTCACACACACACACACAGATATTGGTCCATCGCTGATCACACACACACAGATATTGGTCCATCGCTGATCACACACACACAAACACACAGATATTGGTCCATCGCTGATCACACACACACACACAGATATTGGTCCATCGCTGATCAACACACACACAGATATTGATCCATCACTGATCACACACACACACGCACACAGATATTGATCCATCGCTGATCACACACACAGATATTGGTCCATCGCTGATCACACACACACAGATATTGGTCCATCGCTGATCAACACACACACACACACACACAGATATTGGTCCATCGCTGATCACACACACACACACACACACAGATATAGGTCTTTCGCTGATCACACACACACACAGATATAGGTCTTTCGCTGATCACACACACACACAGATATAGGTCTATCGCTGATCACACACACACACACACAGATATCGGTCTTGCGCTGATCACACACACACACAGATATTGGTCCATCGCTGATCACACACAGATATTGGTCCACTGCTGATCACACACAGATATTGGTCCACTGCTGATCACACACACACACACACACACACACACACAGATATTGGTCCATCGCTGATCAACACACACAGATATTGGTCCATCGCTGATCACACACACACACACACAGATATTGGTCCATCACTGATCTCACACACACACACACACACACACACACAGATATAGGTCGATCGCTGATCATCACACACACAGATATAGGTCTATCGCTGATCACACACACACACAGATACAGGTCTATCACTGATCACACACACACACAGATATAGGTCTATCGCTGATCACACACACAGATATAGGTCGATCGCTGATCACACACACAGATATAGGTCTATCGCTGATCACACACACACACACAGATATAGGTCTATCGCTGATCACACACACACACAGATATAGGTCTTTCGCTGATCACACACACACACACACACACACACAGATATAGGTCTTTCGCTGATCACACACACACAGATATAGGTCTATCGCTGATCACACACACACACAGATATAGGTCTATCGCTGATCACACACACACACAGATATTGGTCCATCGCTGATCACACACACACACACAGATATTGATCCATCGCTGATCACACACACACACAGATATTGGTCCATCGCTGATCACACACACAGATATTGATCCACAGCTGATCACACACACACACAGATATTGTACCATCGCTGATCACACACACAGATATTGATCCATCACTGATCACACACACAGACACAGATATTGGTCCATCGCTGATCACACACACAGATATTGATCCATCACTGATCACACACACAGATATTGGTCCATCGCTGATCACACACACACACAGATATTGTTCCATCGCTGATCACACACACACACAGATATTGGTCCATCGCTGATCACACACACACACAGATATTGGTCCATCGCTGATCACACACACACACAGATATTGATCCATCACTGATCACACACACACACACACAGATATTGATCCATCGCTGATCACACACACACACACACACAGATATTGGTCCATCGCTGATCAACACACACACACAGATATTGGTCCATCGCTGATCACACACACACACACACACACACACACACACACACAGATATTGATCCATCGCTGATCACACACACACACAGTTATATTGATCCATCGCTGATCACACACACACACAGATATTGGTCCATTGCTGATCACACACACACAGATATTGATCCATCACTGATCACACACACACACACACACAGATATTGATCCATCGCTGATCTCACACACACACACACAGATATTGGTCCATCGCTGATCACACACACACACACAGATATTGGTCCATCGCTGATCACACACACAGATATTGGTCCATCGCTGATCAACACACACAGATATTGGTCCATCGCTGATCTCACACACACAGATATTGATCCATCGCTGATCACACACACACACAGATATTGGTCCATCGCTGATCACACACACACAGATATTGATCCATTGCTGATCACACACACACAGATATTGGTCCATCGCTGATCTTGCACACACAGACACAGATATTGGTCCATCGCTGATCACACACACAGATATTGATCCATCACTGATCACACACACAGATATTGATCCATCGCTGATCACACACACACACACAGATATTGGTCCATCGCTGATCACACACACACAGATATTGATCCATCGCTGATCACACACACACACACAGATATTGGTCCATCGCTGATCTTACACACACACACACACACACACACAGATATTGGTCCATCGCTGATCACACACACAGATATTGATCCATCGCTGATCACACACACACACAGATATTGTTCCATCGCTGATCACACACACAGATATTGGTCCATCGCTGATCACACACACAGACACAGATATTGGTCCATCGCTGATCACACACACAGATATTGATCCATCACTGATCACACACACAGATATTGATCCATCGCTGATCACACACACACACACACAGATATTGATCCATCGCTGATCACACACACACACACACACAGATATTGGTCCATCGCTGATCTTACACACACACACACACACACACAGATATTGGTCCATCGCTGATCACACACACAGATATTGATCCATCGCTGATCACACACAGATATTGGTCCATCGCTGATCACACACACACAGATATTGGTCCATCGCTGATCACACACACACAGATATTGATCCATCACTGATCACACACACACACACACACACAGATATTGATCCATCGCTGATCACACACACACACACTTATATTGATCCATCGCTGATCACACACACACACACACAGATATTGGTCCATTGCTGATCACACACACACACAGATATTGATCCATCACTGATCACACACACAAATATATATTGGTCCATCGCTGATCACACACACAGATATTGATCCATCACTGATCACACACACACACACACACACACACAGATATTGATCCATCGCTGATCACACACACACACACACAGATATTGGTCCATCGCTGATCACACACACACACACACACAGATATTGGTCCATCGCTGATCAGACACACACACACACAGATTTTGGTCCATCGCTGATCACACACACACACACACAGATATAGGTCTTGCGCTGATCAACACACACAGATATTGGTCCACTGCTGATCACACACACACACACAGATATTGGTCCATCGCTGATCAACACACAGATATTGGTCCATCACTGATCTCACACACACACACACTGATATTGATCCACAGCTGATCACACACACACACAGATATTGTTCGATCGCTGATCACACACACAGATATTGATCCATCACTGATCACACACACAGATATTGATCCATCACTGATCACACACACAGACACAGATATTGGTCCATCGCTGATCACACACACAGATATTGATCCATCACTGATCACACACACAGATATTGGTCCATCGCTGATCACACACACACACAGATATTGTTCCATCGCTGATCACACACACACACAGATATTGGTCCATCGCTGATCACACACACACACAGATATTGGTCCATCGCTGATCACACACACACACACAGATATTGATCCATCACTGATCACACACACACACACACACACAGATATTGATCCATCGCTGATCACACACACACACACACAGATATTGGTCCATCGCTGATCAACACACACACACAGATATTGGTCCATCGCTGATCACACACACACACACACAGATATTGATCCATCGCTGATCACACACACACACAGATATTGGTCCATTGCTGATCACACACACACAGATATTGATCCATCGCTGATCTCACACACACACACACAGATATTGGTCCATCGCTGATCACACACACAGATATTGGTCCATCGCTGATCAACACACACAGATATTGGTCCATCGCTGATCACACACACAGATATTGGTCCATCGCTGATCACACACACATACACACACACACACACACACAGATATTGGTCCATCGCTGATCTCACACACACAGATATTGATCCATCGCTGATCACACACACACACACACAGATATTGGTCCATCGCTGATCTCACACACACACACACAGATATTGATCCATCGCTGATCACACACACACACACACACAGATATTGATCCATCACTGATCACACACACAGACACAGATATTGGTCCATCGCTGATCACACACACACAGATATTGATCCATCGCTGATCACACACACACACACACACAGATATTAGTCCATCGCTGATCTTACACACACACACACACACACACACACACACAGATATTGGTCCATCGCTGATCACACACACAGATATTGATCCATCGCTGATCACACACACACACAGATATTGGTCCATCGCTGATCACACACACAGATATTGATCCATCACTGATCACACACACAGATATTGATCCATCGCTGATCACACACACGCACACAGATATTGGTCCATCGCTGATCACACACAAAACACAGATATTGATCCATCGCTGATCACACACACACACACACACAGATATTGGTCCATCGCTGATCTTACACACACACACACACACACACACACACACACAGAGATATTGGTCCATCGCTGATCACACACACAGATATTGATCCATCGCTGATCACACACACACACAGATATTGTTCCATCGCTGATCACACACACAGATATTGGTCCATCGCTGATCACACACACACAGATATTGGTCCATCGCTGATCACACACACACAGATATTGATCCATCACTGATCACACACACACACACACACAGATATTGATCCATCGCTGATCACACACACACACACTTATATTGATCCATCGCTGATCACACACACAGATATTGGTCCATTGCTGATCACACACACACACAGATATTGATCCATCACTGATCACACACACAAATATATATTGGTCCATCGCTGATCACACACACAGATATTGATCCATCACTGATCACACACACACGCACAGATATTGATCCATCGCTGATCACACACACACACAGATATTGGTCCATCGCTGATCTCACACACACACAGATATTGATCCATCACTGATCACACACACACACACACACACACACACACACACACACACACACACACACAGATATTGATCCATCGCTGATCACACACACACACACACAGATATTGGTCCATCGCTGATCACACACACACACACACACAGATATTGGTCCATCGCTGATCACACACACACAGATTTTGGTCCATCGCTGATCACACACACACACACACACACACACACACACACACACACACACAGATATTGGTCCATCGCTGATCAGACACACACACACACAGATATAGGTCTATCGCTGATCACACACACACACACACAGATATAGGTCTTGCGCTGATCAACACACACAGATATTGGTCCACTGCTGATCACACACACACAGATATTGGTCCATCACTGATCTCACACACACACACACTGATATTGGTCCATCGCTGATCAACACACACACAGATATTGGTCCATCGCTGATCACACACACACACAGATACAGGTCAATCGCTGATCACACACATACACAAATATAGGTCTTTCGCTGATCACACACACACACAGATATAGGTCTTTCGCTGATCACACACACACACAGATATAGGTCTATCGCTGATCACACACACACACAGGTCTATCACTGATCACACACACACACAGATATAGGTCTATCGCTGATCACACACACAGATATAGGTCGATCGCTGATCACACACACAGATATAGGTCTTTCGCTGATCACACACACACACACAGATATAGGTCTTTCGCTGATCACACACACACACACACACACAGATATTGGTCCATCGCTGATCACACACACACACACACACACACACACACACACACACACACACAGAGATATTGGTCCATCGCTGATCTCACACACACAGATATTGATCCATCACTGATCACACACACACACAGATATTGATCCATCGCTGATCACACACACAGATATTGATCCATCGCTGATCACACACACACACACAGATATTGGTCCATCGCTGATCTTACACACACACACACACACACACAGATATTGGTCCATCGCTGATCACACAGATATATATTGGTCCATCGCTGATCACACACACAGACACAGATATTGGTCCATCGCTGATCTTACACACACACACACACAGATATTGATCCATCGCTGATCACACACACAGATATTGGTCCATCGCTGATCACACACACACACACACACACACAGATATTGATCCATCGCTGATCACACACACACAGTTATATTGATCCATCGCTGATCACACACACACACACACACACACACACACACACAGATATTGGTCCATTGCTGATCACACACACACACAGATATTGATCCATCACTGATCACACACACAGATATATATTGGTCCATCGCTGATCACACACACACACAGATATTGGTCCATCGCTGATCACACACACACAGATATTGGTCCATCGCTGATCACACACACACACACACACAGATATTAGTCCATCGCTGATCACACACACACACACACAGATATTGGTCCATCGCTGATCACACACACACACAGATATAGGTCTTTCGCTGATCACACACACACACAGATATAGGTCTATCGCTGATCACACACACACACACACACACACAGATATAGGTCTTGCGCTGATCACACACACACACACACAGATATTGGTCCATCGCTGATCACACACACACACACACAGATACAGGTCTATCGCTGATCACACACACACACACACAGATATTCGTCCATCGCTGATCACACACGCACACACAGATATTGGTCCATCGCTGATCACACACACACACAGATATAGGTCTTGCGCTGATCACACACACACACATACACACAGATATTGGTCCATCGCTGATCACACACACACACACACACACACACACACACACACACACAGAAAAAGGTCTATCGCTGATCACACACACAGATATAGGTCTATCGCTGATCACACACAGATATTGGTCCATCGCTGATCACACACACACACACACACACAGATATTGGTCCATCGCTGATCTCACACACACAGATATTGATCCATCACTGATCACACACACACACAGATATTGATCCATCACTGATCACACACACACACAGATATTGGTCCATCGCTGATCACACACACACACACACACAGATATTGGTCCATCGCTGATCTCACACACACAGATATTGATCCATCACTGATCACACACACACACAGATATTGATCCATCACTGATCACACACACACACAGATATTGGTCCATCGCTGATCACACACACACACAGATATAGGTCTTGCGCTGATCACACACACACACATACACACAGATATTGGTCCATCGCTGATCACACACACACACACAGATACAGGTCTACCGCTGATCACACACACACACACACACAGATATTGGTCCATCGCTGATCACACACACACACACAGATATTGGTCCATCGCTGATCACACACACACACACAGATATAGGTCTTTCGCTGATCACACACACACACAGATATAGGTCTATCGCTGATCACACACACAGATATTGGTCCATCGCTGATCACACACACACAGATATTGGTCCATCGCTGATCACACACACACACACACACACACACACACACACACACACACACAGAAAAAGGTCTATCGCTGATCACACACACAGATATAGGTCTATCGCTGATCACACACAGATATTGGTCCATCGCTGATCACACACACACACACAGATATTGGTCCATCGCTGATCACACACACACACACACACAGATATTGGTCCATCGCTGATCTCACACACACAGATATTGATCCATCACTGATCACACACACACACAGATATTGATCCATCACTGATCACACACACACACAGATATTGGTCCATTGCTGATCACACACACACACACAGACATTGGTCCATCGCTGATCACACACACACACACACAGATATTGGTCCATCGCTGATCAACACACACACACAGATATTGGTCCATCGCTGATCACACACACACACACACACACACAGATATTGGTCCATCGCTGATCACACACACACACACACAGATATTGATCCATCGCTGATCACACACACGCACAGTTATATTGATCCATCGCTGATCACACACACACACACACACACACACACACACAGATATTGATCCATCGCTGATCACACACACACAGATATTGGTCCATCGCTGATCACACACACACACACAGATATTGGTCCATCGGTGATCACACACACAGATATATATTGGTCCATCGCTGATCACACACACAGATATTGATCCATCACTGATCACACACACACACAGATATTGATCCATCGCTGATCAAACACACAGATATTGATCCATCGCTGATCACACACACAGATATTGGTCCATCGCTGATGACACACACACACACACACACACACACAGATATTGATCCATCGCTGATCACACACACACACAGATATAGGTCTATCGCTGATCACACACACACACAGATATAGGTTCATCGCTGATCACACACACACACAGATATAGGTCGATCGCTGATCACACACACACACAGATATAGGTCTATCGCTGATCACACACACACACAGATATAGGTCCTTCGCTGATCACACACACACACAGATATAGGTCCATCGCTGATCACACACACACAGATATAGGTCCATCGCTGATCACACACACACACAGATATAGGTCCATCGCTGATCACACACACACACAGATATAGGTCTTTCGCTGATCACACACACAGATATTGGTCCATCGCTGATCACACACACACACACAGATATTGGTCCATCGCTGATCACACACACACACACAGATATTGATCCATCGCTGATCACACACACACACACAGATATTGGTCCATCGCTGATCACACACACACACAACCAGATATTGATCCATCGCTGATCACACACACACAGATATTGATCCATCACTGATCACACACACACACACAGATATTGATCCATCGCTGATCACACACACAGATATTGGTCCATCGCTGATCTCACACACACACACACAGATATTGGTCCATCGCTGATCACACACACACAGATATTGGTCCATCGCTGATCACACACACACAGATATTGGTCCATCGCTGATCACACACACACAGATATTGGTCCATCGCTGATCAACACACACACACAGATATTGGTCCATCGCTGATCACACACACACACACACACAGATATTAGTCCATCGCTGATCACACACACACACACACACACACACAGATATTGATCCATCGCTGATCACACACACACACACACAGATATTGGTCCATCGCTGATCTTACACACACACACACACACACAGATATTGGTCCATCGCTGATCACACACACAGATATTGATCCATCGCTGATCACACACACACAGATATTGGTCCATCGCTGATCACACACACAGATATTGGTCCATCGCTGATCACACACACACACACACAGATATTGATCCATCGCTGATCACACACACACAGTTATATTGATCCATCGCTGATCACACACACACAGACACACACACACACACACACACGCACACACACACACAGATATTGGTCCATTGCTGATCACACACACACACAGATATTGATCCATCACTGATCACACACACATATATATTGGTCCATTGCTGATCACACACACACACAGATATTGGTCCATCGCTGATCAACAAACACACACACACACACAGATATTGGTCCATCGCTGATCACACACACACACACACAGATATTAGTCCATCGCTGATCACACACACACACAGATACAGGTCTATCGCTGATCACACACACACACACAGATATTGGTCCATCGCTGATCACACACACACACACAGATACAGGTCTATCGCTGATCACACACACACACACAGATATTGGTCCATCGCTGATCACACACACACACAGATATAGGTCTTTCGCTGATCACACACACACACAGATATAGGTCTATCGCTGATCACACACACACACACACACACAGATATAGGTCTTGCGCTGATCACACACACACACACACACAGATATTGGTCCATCGCTGATCACACACACACACACACAGATATTGGTCTATCGCTGATCACACACACACACACAGATATTGGTCCATCGCTGATCACACACACACAGATATTGGTCCATCGCTGATCACACACACACACACACACACACACACAGATATTGGTCCATCGCTGATCACACACACACACACACAGATATTGGTCCATCGCTGATCACACACACACACACACAGATATTGGTCCATCGCTGATCTTACACACACACACACACACACACAGATATTGATCCATCGCTGATCACACACACACACACAGATATTGATCCATCGCTGATCACACACACACACACACAGATATTGATCCATCGCTGATCACACACACACACACACACACACACACAGATATTGGTCCATCGCTGATCTTACACACACACACACACAGATATTGGTCCATCGCTGATCACACACACAGATATTGTTCCATCGCTGATCTCACACACAGATATTGATCCATCACTGATCACACACACAGATATTGGTCCATCGCTGATCACACACACAGATATTGATCCATCACTGATCACACACACAGATATTGGTCCATCGCTGATCAAACACACACACAGATATTGTTCCATCGCTGATCACACACACAGATATTGGTCCATCGCTGATCACACACACACACAGATATTGATCCATCACTGATCACACACACACACAGATATTGATCCATCGCTGATCACACACACACACAGGTATATTGATCCATCGCTGATCACACACACACACAGATATTGGTCCATTGCTGATCACACACACACAGACATTGGTCCATCGCTGATCACACACACACACACAGATATTGGTCCATCGCTGATCACACACACACACACACACAGATATTGGTCCATCGCTGATCACACACACACACAGATATTGATCCATCGCTGATCACACACACACACAGTTATATTGA
Organism: Pristiophorus japonicus; assembly: GCF_044704955.1. Lineage (NCBI taxonomy): Eukaryota > Metazoa > Chordata > Chondrichthyes > Pristiophoridae > Pristiophorus > Pristiophorus japonicus. The sequence continues at coordinate 1,556,297 of NC_092007.1, read as the reverse complement.
TCCATCGCTGATCACACACACACACACAGTTATATTGATCCATCGCCGATCACACACACACACAGATATTGGTCCATTGCTGATCATACACACACAGACATTGGTCCATCGCTGATCACACACACACACACACAGATATTGGTCCATCGCTGATCAACACACACACACAGATATTGGTCCATCGCTGATCACACACACACACACACACAGATATTGGTCCATCGCTGATCACACACACACACACACACACAGATATTGATCCATCGCTGATCACACACACGCACAGTTATATTGATCCATCGCTGATCACACACACACACACACACACAGATATTGATCCATCGCTGATCACACACACACACACACACAGATATTGGTCCATCGCTGATCACACACACACACACACACACACAGATATTGGTCCATCGCTGATCTCACACACAGATATTGGTCCATCGCTGATCAACACACACGCACACACAGATATTGGTCCATCGCTGATCACACACACACAGATATTGGTCCATCACTGATCACACACACACACACACACACACACTGATATTGGTCCATCGCTGATCAACACACACACAGATACAGGTCTATCGCTGATCACACACACACACAGATATAGGTCTTTCGCTGATCACACACACAGATATAGGTCTATCGCTGATCACACACACACACAGATATAGGTCCATCGCTGATCACACAAACACACACACACACACAGATACAGGTCTATCGCTGATCACACACACACACACAGATATAGGTCTATCGCTGATCACACACACACACACACACACACACACACACACACACAGAGATATAGGTCTATCGCTGATCACACACACACACAGATATAGGTCCATCGCTGATCACACAAACACACACACACACAGATACAGGTCTATCGCTGATCACACACACACACACAGATATAGGTCTATCGCTGATCACACACACACACAGATATAGGTCCATCGCTGATCACACACACAGATCTCGGTCTATCGCTGATCACACACACACACACACACAGATATAGGTCCATCGCTGATCACACAGACACACACACACATACACTCAGATATAGGTCTATCGCTGATCACACACACACACACACAGATATAGGTCTATCGCTGATCACACACACACACACACACACACACACACACACACAGAGATATAGGTCTATCGCTGATCACACACACACACAGATATAGGTCCATCGCTGATCACACAAACACACACACACACAGATACAGGTCTATCGCTGATCACACACACACACACAGATATAGGTCTATCGCTGATCACACACACACACAGATATAGGTCCATCGCTGATCACACACACAGATCTCGGTCTATCGCTGATCACACACACACACACACACAGATATAGGTCCATCGCTGATCACACAGACACACACACACACACACTCAGATATAGGTCTATCGCTGATCACACACACACACACACAGATATAGGTCTATCGCTGATCACACACACACACACACACACACAGATATAGGTCTTGCGCTGATCACACATACACACAGATATTGGTCCATCGCTGATCACACACACACAGATATTGGTCCATCGCTGATCACACACACAGATATTGGTCCATCGCTGATCACACACACACAGATATTGGTCCATCGCTGATCAACACACACACACAGATATTGGTCCATCGCTGATCAACACACACACACACACACACACAGATATTGGTCCATCACTGATCACACACACACACTGATCTTGGTCTATCGCTGATCACACACACACACACACAGATATAGGTCTTGCGCTGATCACACACACACACACACACAGATATTGGTCCATCGCTGATCAACACACACACACACACACACACACAGATATTGGTCCATCACTGATCACACACACACACTGATATTGGTCCATCGCTGATCACACACACACAGATATTGGTCCATCGCTGATCACACACACACAGATATTGGTCCATCGCTGATCAACACACACACACAGATATTGGTCCATCGCTGCTCACACACACACACACACACAGATATTAGTCCATCGCTGATCACACACACACACACACACACACACAGATATTGGTCCATCGCTGATCTCACACACACAGATATTGATCCATCACTGATCACACACACACACACAGATATTGATCCATCGCTGATCACACACACACACACACACACACACACAGATATTGATCCATCGCTGATCACACACACACACACACACACAGATATTGGTCCATCGCTGATCTTACACACACACACACACACACACAGATATTGGTCCATCGCTGATCACACACACAGATATTGATCCATCACTGATCACACACACAGACACAGATATTGGTCCATCGCTGATCACACACACACACACAGATATTGGTCCATCGCTGATCTTACACACACACACACACACAGATATTGGTCCATCGCTGATCACACACACAGATATTGATCCATCGCTGATCACACACACACAGATATTGGTCCATCGCTGATCACACACACAGATATTGGTCCATCGCTGATCACACACACAGATATTGATCCATCGCTGATCACACACACACAGATATTGGTCCATCGCTGATCACACACACACACACACACACACAGATATTGATCCATCGCTGATCACACACACACAGTTATATTGATCCATCGCTGATCACACACACACAGACACACACACACACACACACACACAGATATTGGTCCATTGCTGATCACACACACACACAGATATTGATCCATCACTGATCACACACACATATATATTGGTCCATCGCTGATCACACACACACACAGATATTGGTCCATCGCTGATCAACAAACACACACACACACACAGATATTGGTCCATCGCTAATCACACACACACACACACAGATATTAGTCCATCGCTGATCACACACACACACAGATACAGGTCTATCGCTGATCACACACACACACACACACACACACAGATATAGGTCCATCGCTGATCACACAAACACACACACACACAGATACAGGTCTATCGCTGATCACACACACACACACAGATATAGGTCTATCGCTGATCACACACACACACAGATATAGGTCCATCGCTGATCACACACACACACAGTTATAGGTCTATCGCTGATCACACACACACACACACACACAGATATAGGTCTTGCGCTGATCACACACACACACACACACACACACAGATATTGGTCCATCGCTGATCACACACACACACACACAGATACAGGTCTATCGCTGATCACACACACACACACACACACAGATATTGGTCCATCGCTGATCACACACACAGATATTGGTCCATCGCTGATCACACACACAGATATTGGTCCATCGCTGATCACACACACACACAGATATTGGTCATTCGCTGATCACACACACACACACAGATACAGGTCTACCGCTGATCACACACACACACACAGATATTGGTCTATCGCTGATCACACACACACACACAGATATTGGTCCATCGCTGATCACACACACACAGATATTGGTCCATCGCTGATCACACACACACACACACAGATATTGGTCCATCGCTGATCACACACACACACACACAGATATTGGTCCATCGCTGATCACACACACACACACACACAGATATTGGTCCATCGCTGATCACACACACACACACACACACAGATATTGATCCATCGCTGATCACACACACACACACACAGATATTGATCCATCGCTGATCACACACACACACACACAGATATTGATCCATCGCTGATCACACACACACACACACACACACAGATATTGGTCCATCGCTGATCTTACACACACACACACACACAGATATTGGTCCATCGCTGATCACACACACAGATATTGATCCACAGCTGATCACACACACACACAGATATTGTTCCATCGCTGATCTCACACACAGATATTGATCCATCACTGATCACACACACAGATATTGGTCCATCGCTGATCAAACACACACACAGATATTGATCCATCGCTGATCACACACACAGATATTGGTCCATCGCTGATCACACACACACACAGATATTGATCCATCACTGATCACACACACACACAGATATTGATCCATCGCTGATCACACACACACACAGGTATATTGATCCATCGCTGATCACACACACACACACAGATATTGGTCCATTGCTGATCACACACACACAGACATTGGTCCATCGCTGATCACACACACACACAGATATTGGTCCATCGCTGATCAACACACACACACAGATATTGGTCCATCGCTGATCACACACACACACACACAGATATTGGTCCATCGCTGATCACACACACACACACAGATATTGATCCATCGCTGATCACACACACACACAGTTATATTGATCCATCGCCGATCACACACACACACAGATATTGGTCCATTGCTGATCATACACACACAGACATTGGTCCATCGCTGATCACACACACACACAGATATTGGTCCATCGCTGATCAACACACACACACAGATATTGGTCCATCGCTGATCACACACACACACACACAGATATTGGTCCATCGCTGATCACACACACACACACACACACAGATATTGATCCATCGCTGATCACACACACGCACAGTTATATTGATCCATCGCTGATCACACACACACACACACACACACAGATATTGATCCATCGCTGATCACACACACACACACACACAGATATTGGTCCATCGCTGATCACACACACACACACACACACAGATATTGGTCCATCGCTGATCACACACACAGATATTGGTCCATCGCTGATCAACACACACGCACACACAGATATTGGTCCATCGCTGATCACACACACACAGATATTGGTCCATCACTGATCACACACACACACACACACACACTGATATTGGTCCATCGCTGATCAACACACACACAGATACAGGTCTATCGCTGATCACACACACACACAGATATAGGTCTTTCGCTGATCACACACACAGATATAGGTCTATCGCTGATCACACACACACACAGATATAGGTCCATCGCTGATCACACAAACACACACACACACAGATACAGGTCTATCGCTGATCACACACACACACACAGATATAGGTCTATCGCTGATCACACACACACACACACACACAGAGATATAGGTCTATCGCTGATCACACACACACACAGATATAGGTCCATCGCTGATCACACAAACACACACACACACAGATACAGGTCTATCGCTGATCACACACACACACACACAGATATAGGTCTATCGCTGATCACACACACACACAGATATAGGTCCATCGCTGATCACACACACAGATCTCGGTCTATCGCTGATCACACACACACACACACACAGATATAGGTCCATCGCTGATCACACAGACACACACACACACACACACTCAGATATAGGTCTATCGCTGATCACACACACACACACAGATATAGGTCTATCGCTGATCACACACACACACACACACACAGATATAGGTCTTGCGCTGATCACACACACACACAGATATTGGTCCATCGCTGATCAACACACACACACACACACACACAGATATTGGTCCATCACTGATCACACACACACACTGATCTTGGTCTATCGCTGATCACACACACACACACACAGATATAGGTCTTGCGCTGATCACACACACACACACACACAGATATTGGTCCATCGCTGATCAACACACACACACACACACACACACACACAGATATTGGTCCATCACTGATCACACACACACACTGATATTGGTCCATCGCTGATCAACACACACACAGATATAGGTCCTTCGCTGATCACACACACACACAGATATAGGTCTTTCGCTGATCACACACACACACAACCAGATATTGATCCATCGCTGATCACACACACACAGATATTGATCCATCACTGATCACACACACACACACACACACACACACACACACACAGATATTGATCCATCGCTGATCACACACACAGATATAGGTCCATCGCTGATCACACAGACACACACACACACACACTCAGATATAGGTCTATCGCTGATCACACACACACACACAGATATAGGTCTATCGCTGATCACACACACACACACACACACAGATATTGATCCATCGCTGATCACACACACAGATATTGGTCCATCGCTGATCACACACACATACACAGATATTGGTCCATCGCTGATCACACACACACAGATATTGGTCCATCGCTGATCACACACACAGATATTGGTCCATCGCTGATCACACACACACAGATATTGGTCCATCGCTGATCAACACACACACACAGATATTGGTCCATCGCTGATCACACACACACACACAGATATTGATCCATCGCTGATCACACACACACACAGTTATATTGATCCATCGCTGATCACACACACACACAGTTATATTGATCCATCGCCGATCACACACACACACAGATATTGGTCCATTGCTGATCATACACACACAGACATTGGTCCATCGCTGATCACACACACACACACACACACAGATATTGGTCCATCGCTGATCAACACACACACACAGATATTGGTCCATCGCTGATCACACACACACACACACAGATATTGGTCCATCGCTGATCACACACACACACACACACACAGATATTGATCCATCGCTGATCACACACACGCACAGTTATATTGATCCATCGCTGATCACACACACACACACACACACACAGATATTGATCCATCGCTGATCACACACACACACACACACACAGATATTGGTCCATCGCTGATCACACACACACACACACACACAGATATTGGTCCATCGCTGATCACACACACAGATATTGGTCCATCGCTGATCAACACACACGCACACACAGATATTGGTCCATCGCTGATCACACACACACAGATATTGGTCCATCACTGATCACACACACACACACACACACACTGATATTGGTCCATCGCTGATCAACACACACACAGATACAGGTCTATCGCTGATCACACACACACACAGATATAGGTCTTTCGCTGATCACACACACAGATATAGGTCTATCGCTGATCACACACACACACAGATATAGGTCCATCGCTGATCACACAAACACACACACACACAGATACAGGTCTATCGCTGATCACACACACACACACAGATATAGGTCTATCGCTGATCACACACACACACACACACACACACACACAGAGATATAGGTCTATCGCTGATCACACACACACACAGATATAGGTCCATCGCTGATCACACAAACACACACACACACAGATACAGGTCTATCGCTGATCACACACACACACACACAGATATAGGTCTATCGCTGATCACACACACACACAGATATAGGTCCATCGCTGATCACACACACAGATCTCGGTCTATCGCTGATCACACACACACACACACACAGATATAGGTCCATCGCTGATCACACAGACACACACACACACACACTCAGATATAGGTCTATCGCTGATCACACACACACACACAGATATAGGTCTATCGCTGATCACACACACACACACACACACAGATATAGGTCTTGCGCTGATCACACACACACACAGATATTGGTCCATCGCTGATCAACACACACACACACACACACACAGATATTGGTCCATCACTGATCACACACACACACTGATCTTGGTCTATCGCTGATCACACACACACACACACAGATATAGGTCTTGCGCTGATCACACACACACACACACACAGATATTGGTCCATCGCTGATCAACACACACACACACACACACACACACAGATATTGGTCCATCACTGATCACACACACACACTGATATTGGTCCATCGCTGATCAACACACACACAGATATAGGTCCTTCGCTGATCACACACACACACAGATATAGGTCTTTCGCTGATCACACACACACACAACCAGATATTGATCCATCGCTGATCACACACACACAGATATTGATCCATCACTGATCACACACACACACACACACACACACACACACACAGATATTGATCCATCGCTGATCACACACACAGATATAGGTCCATCGCTGATCACACAGACACACACACACACACACTCAGATATAGGTCTATCGCTGATCACACACACACACACAGATATAGGTCTATCGCTGATCACACACACACACACACACACAGATATTGATCCATCGCTGATCACACACACAGATATTGGTCCATCGCTGATCACACACACATACACACAGATATTGGTCCATCGCTGATCACACACACACAGATATTGGTCCATCGCTGATCACACACACAGATATTGGTCCATCGCTGATCACACACACACAGATATTGGTCCATCGCTGATCAACACACACACACAGATATTGGTCCATCGCTGATCACACACACACACACACACACACACACACACACAGACACACAGAGGTCCATCACTGATCACACTCAGCTCCACACACACACCGATGTTGATCCATAAGAACATAAGAAAATGGAGCGGGAATAGGCCATTCGGCCCATTGAGCCTGCATGCCATCAATAAGATCATGGCTGATCATCTACCTCAACCCCACCTTCCTGCACTATCCCCATATCTCTTGATTTCCTGAGTGGCCAAAAATCTATTGATCTCGGTACTGAATATACTCAACGACTGAACCTCCACAGCCCTCTGAGGGTAGAGAATTCCAAAGATTCACCACCCTCTGAGTGAAGAGGTTTCTCCTCATCTCAGTTCTAAATGGCCAACCCCTTATTGTGAGATGGTGACCCCTGGTTCTAGACGCCCCAGCCCAGGGAAACATTCTCCCTGAATCTACCCCATCAAGCCCTATAAGAATTTTGTAAGTTTCAATGAGATCACCTCTCATTCTTCCAAACTGCAGAGAATATAGGCCGAGTCTACTCAATCTCTCTTCATCGGACAAACCCCCAATTCCAGGAATCAGTCTGATGAACCTGCGTTACACTCCCTCAATTGCAAATATATCCTTCCTTAGGTAAGGAAACCAAAACTGTACACAGTACTCCAGGTGCAGTTTCACCAGGGCGCAATATAATTGCAGCAAGAGGTCTTCACTGTTATCCTCTCTCAAATCCTCTTGTAATAAAGGGCAACATTCCATTTGCTTTCTTAATATATCGCTGATCACACTCACCTCCGTATACATACAGATATTGATCCACCACAGTGGCTGCATGAGCCGCCAGCCCGGGTGGGCCCTGGGAATTCATCGCCCCCAGCAGCCTCCAGCTCTCGGGCACCGGTTGGTATAGCCAGACGTCATTGGCCAGTGAGCCATCTGCCAGCTCACCCCCAAACAGCAGCATACCCCCCTTCCACTCAACGGCACTGTGAGAGTGTCGGGCAGGCTGCAAGGATGATCACAAAGACGAATTAGGGCAGAGCGCAGCGCGTACACAGACACTTGCGGGAGGGGGGGGGGGGCGGGGGGCGGAGGCTCGAGGGGGAGGAGGGGCAGCGGGCGAGGTGGAGGAGGGGCAGAGGGCGAGGGGAGGAGGGGCAGAGGGCGAGGGGAGGAGGGGAAGAGGGCGAGGGGAGGAGGGGAAGAGGGCGAGGGGAGGAGGGGAAGAGGGCGAGGGGAGGAGGGGAAGAGGGCGAGGGGAGGAGGGGAAGAGGGCGAGGGGAGGAGGGGAAGAGGGCGAGGGGAGGAGGGGAAGAGGGCGAGGGGAGGAGGGGAAGAGGGCGAGGGGAGGAGGGGAAGAGGGCGAGGGGAGGAGGGGAAGAGGGCGAGGGGAGGAGGGGAAGAGGGCGAGGGGAGGAGGGGAAGAGGGCGAGGGGAGGAGGGGAAGAGGGCGAGGGGAGGAGGGGAAGAGGGCGAGGGGAGGAGGGGAAGAGGGCGAGGGGAGGAGGGGAAGAGGGCGAGGGGAGGAGGGGAAGAGGGCGAGGGGAGGAGGGGCAGAGGGCGAGGGGAGGAGGGGCAGAGGGCGAGGGAAGGAGGGGCAGAGGGCGAGGGAAGGAGGGGCAGAGGGTTGCTACTTACCGGAGAGGGGGTGAGCACACTCCGATGCCACTGGTTACTTGTGAAATTGTATCTAACAAGGTCGCCCAGGACTTCATTCAGATCAAATCCTGCAACGTGCACAAAGCAGCAGTCTTTCAATTGCATTCAGGTCTGCGCCCCTCGACAGGGCAAAGACATTATACAAGCAGAGATTAACCAGCAAGATAGGTCTGTCACAAAAATAACTGCAGCACGGGTTTAGATACAGAGTAAAGCTCCCTCGACACAGTCCCATCAAACATTCCCAGGGCAGGTACAGGGGGTTAAATACAGAGTAAAGCTCCCTCGACACTGTCCAATCAAACACTCCCAGGTCAGGTACAGCACGGGGTTAGATACAGAGTAAAGCTCCCTCTACACTGTCCCATCAAACACTCCCAGGGCAGGTACAGGGGGTGAGATACAGAGTAAAGCTCCCTCGACACTGTCCAATCAAACACTCCCAGGGCAGGTACAGCACGGGGTTAGATACAGAGTAAAGCTCCCTCGACACTGTCCAATCAAACACTCCCAGGACAGGTACAGGGGGTTAGATACAGAGTAAAGCTCCCTCTACACTGTCCCATCAAACACTCCCAGGGCAGGTACAGCAGAGTTAGAATAAATCTGGGAACCGAAGCTTGAAGGAGACAGAAGAGGTAGTAGAAGCCCTGAGACCTACCTCCGAAGATGTAGAGTGAGTTGGTGGTATTTAGGAAGGTCCCAGCAGCCGCAGTGCGTCCCACGAATGCTGGGTCTGATCTGCTGACGTTGTACCAGCTGCCCGCACTCTGGTTATCGTTGAGTGAAAGTTCACAGTTGTGACCGATGAACCCTGGCTGGCACTGGCAATGCTGAGTCTGTGTCAAAGTGATGATAATACTTCACACAAGAGTCATATTAGAACTCTTAGTCTCAGAGCCCCGTATCAATCACCACACTAATCCCAGTGCCCCGCTCTCTCCCCATAGTCCTGCATCAATCCCAAACTAATCCCACTGCCCCGCTCTTTCCCCAGAGCCTGGCATCAATCCCAAACTAATCCCACTGCCCCGCTCTCCCCATAGCCCTGTATCAATCCCAAACTAATCCCACTGCCCCACTCACTCCCCAAAGCCCTGTATCAATCTCCAAACTAATCCCACTGCCCCGTTCTCTCCCAATAGCCCTGTATCAATCCCAAACTAATCCCACTGCCCCGCTCTCCCCATAGCCCTGTATCAATCCCACACTAATCCCACTGCCCCGCCCTTTCCCAATAGCCCTGCATCAATCCCACACTAATCCCACTGCCCCGCGCTCTCTCCCCATAGGCCTGTATCAATCGCCAAACTAACCCCGCTCTCCCCATATCCTGTATCAATCCCAAACTAACCCTGCTCTCCCCATAGCCCTGTATCAATCCCAAACTAATCCCACTGCCCGCTCTCCCCATAGCCCTGTATCAATCCCACACTAATCCCACTGCCCCGCTCTCTCCCGATAGCCCTGTATCAATCCCACACTAATCCCACTGCCCCGTTCTCTCTTCATAGCCCTGCATCAATCCCCAAGCTAATCCCACTGCCCCGCTCTCTCCCCACAGCCCTGTATCAATCCCCAAACTAATCCCACTGCCCCGCTCTCCTCATAGCCCTGTATCAATCCCAAACTAATCCCACTGCCCCGCTCTTTCCCCAAAGCCCTGTATTAATCCCCAACCTAATCCCACTGCCCCGCTCTCCCCATAACCCTGTATCAATCCCCAAACTAATCCCACTGCCCCGCTCTCTCCCCATAGCCCTGTATCAATCCCACACTAATCCCAATGTCCCGCTCTCTCCCGATAGCTCTGGATCAATCCCACACGAATCCTACTGCCACGCTCTCTCCCAATAGCCCTGGATCAATCCCATACTAATACCGCTGCCCGCTCTCCCCATATCCATGCATCAATCCCCAAACTAACCCCGCTCTCCCCATACCCTGTATCAATCCCAAACTAACCCTGCTCTCCCCATAGCCCTGTCTCAATCCCAAACTAATCCCACTGTCCCTCTCTCCCCATAGCCCTGTATCAATCTCCAAACTAATCCCACTGCCCCGCTCTCCCCTCACAGCCCTATATCAATCCCATACTAATCACACTGCCCCGCTCTCTCCACATATGCATGTATCAATCCCCAAACTAATCCCATTGCCCTGATCTCCCCTCATAGCCCTGTATCAATCCCAAACTAATCCCACTGCCCCGCTCTCTCCCCATAACCCTGCATCAATCCCCAAACTAATCCCACTGCCCAACTCTCTCCCCAAAGCCCTGTGTCAATCTCACACTAATCCCTCTCTCACCCCATAGCCCTGTATCAATCCCCAAACTAATCCACTGCCCCGCTCTCTCCCCATAGCCCTGTATCAATCCCCAAACTAACCCCGCTCTCCCCATACCATGTATCAATCCCAAACTAACCCTGCTCTCCCCATAGCCCTGTATCAATCACAAACTAATCCCACTGCCCCTCTCTCCCCATAGCCCTGTATCAATCTCAAACTAATCCCACTCTCCCCACAGCCCTGTATCAATCCCACACAAATCCCACTGCCCCTCTCTCCCCACAGTCCTGTATCAATCCCCAAACTAATCCCACTGCCCCGTTCTCTCCCCATCGCCCTGTGTCAATCTCACACTAACCCCTCTCTCACCCCATAGCCCTGTATCAATCCCATACTAATCCCACTGCCCCGCTCTCTCCACATATGCATGTATCAATCCCCAAACTAATCCCACTGCCCCGCTTTCTCCCCTCATAGCCCTGTATCAATCCCAAACTAATCCCACTGCCACGCTCTCTCCCCATAGTCCTGTATCAATCCCCAAACTAATCCCACTGCCCCGCTCTCTCCCCATAGCCCTGTATCAATCCCACACTAATCCCACTGCCCCGCTCTCTCCCGATAGACCTGTATCAATCCCACACGAATCCCACTGCCCCGCGATCTCTCCCCATAGCCCTGTATCAATCGCCAAACTAACCCCGCTCTCCCCATACCCTGTATCAATCCCAAACTAACCCTGCTCTCCCCATAGCCCTGTATAAATCCCAAACTAATCCCACTGCCCGCTCTTCCCACAGCCCTGTATCAATCTCAAACTAATCCCACTGCCCCACTCTCCCCATAGCCCTGTATCAATCCCACACTAATCTCACTGCCCCGTTCTCTCCCCATAGCCCTGTATCAATCCCCAAACTAATCCCACTGCTCCGCTCTCTCCCCATAGCCCCCTGCATCAATCCCCAAACTAATCCCACTGCCCCTCTCTCCCCATAGCCCTGTATCAATCTCAAACTAATCCCACTCTCCCCACAGCCCTGTATCAATCCCACACTAATCCCACTGCCCCTCTCTCCCCATAGTCCTGTATCAATCCCCAAACTAATCCCACTGCCCCGTTCTCTCCCCATAGCCCTGTGTCAATCCCATACTAATCCCACTGCCCCGCTCTCTCCACATATGCATGTATCAATCCCCAAACTAATCCCACTGCCCCGCTTTCTCCCCTCATAGCCCTGTATCAATCCCAAACTAATCCCACTGCCACGCTCTCTCCCCATAGTCCTGTATCAATCCCCAAACTAATCCCACTGCCCCGCTCTCTCCCCATAGCCCTGTATCAATCCCACACTAATCCCACTGCCCCGCTCTCTCCCGATAGACCTGTATCAATCCCACACGAATCCCACTGCCCCGCGCTCTCTCCCCATAGCCCTGTATCAATCGCCAAATTAACCCCGCTCTCCCCATACCCTGTATCAATCCCAAACTAACCCTGCTCTCCCCATAGCCCTGTATCAATCCCAAACTAATCCCACTGCCCCGCTCTCCCCTCACAGCCCTATATCAATCCCATACTAATCACACTGCCCCGCTCTCTCCACATATGCATGTATCAATCCCCAAACTAATCCCATTGCCCTGCTCTCTCCCCAAAGCCCTGTGTCAATCTCACACTAATCCCTCTCTCACCCCATAGCCCTGTATCAATCCCCAAACTAAATCCACTGCCCCGCTCTCTCCCCATCGCCCTGTATCAATCCCCAAACTAACCCCGCTCTCCCCATAGCCCTGTATCAATCACAAACTAATCCCACTGCCCCTCTCTCCCCATAGCCCTGTATCAATCTCAAACTAATCCCACTCTCCCCACAGCCCTGTATCAATCCCACACTAATCCCACTGCCCCTCTCTCCCCATAGTCCTGTATCAATCCCCAAACTAATCCCACTGCCCCGTTCTCTCCCCATAGCCCTGTATCAATCCCAAACTAATCCCACTGCCACGCTCTCTCCACATATGCATGTATCAATCCCCAAACTAATCCCATTGCCCTGCTCTCTCCCCAAAGCCCTGTGTCAATCTCACACTAATCCCTCTCTCACCACACAGCCCTGTATCAATCCCCAAACTAAATCCACTGCCCCGCTCTCTCCCCATATCCATGTATCAATCCCCAAACTAACCCCGCTCTCCCCATACCCTGTATCAATCCCAAACTAACCCTGCTCTCCCCATAGCCCTGTCTCAATCCCAAACTAATCCCACTGTCCCTCTCTCCCCATAGCCCTGTATCAATCTCCAAACTAATCCCACTGCCCCGCTCTCCCCTCATAGCCCTGTATCAATCCCAAACTAATCCCACTGCCCCGCTCTCTCCCCATAACCCTGTATCAATCCCCAAACTAATCCCACTGCCCAACTCTCTCCCCAAAGCCCTGTGTCAATCTCACACTAATCCCTCTCTCACCCCATAGCCCTGTATCAATCCCCAAACTAATCCCACTGCCCCGTTCTCTCCCCATAGCCGTGTGTCAATCCCATACTAATCCCACTGCCCCGCTCTCTCCACATATGCATGTATCAATCCCCAAACTAATCCCACTGCCCCGCTTTCTCCCCTCATAGCCCTGTATCAATCCCAAACTAATCCCACTGCCACGCTCTCTCCCCATAGTCCTGTATCAATCCCCAAACTAATCCCACTGCCCCGCTCTCTCCCCATAGCCCTGTATCAATCCCGCACTAATCCCACTGCCCCGCTCTCTCCCGATAGACCTGTATCAATCCCACACGAATCCCACTGCCCCGCGCTCTCTCCCCATAGCCCTGTATCAATCGCCAAACTAACCCCGCTCTCCCCATACCCTGTATCAATCCCAAACTAACCCTGCTCTCCCCATAGCCCTGTATAAATCCCAAACTAATCCCACTGCCCGCTCTCCCCACAGCCCTGTATCAATCTCAAACTAATCCCACTGCCCCACTCTCCCCATAGCCCTGTATCAATCCCACACTAATCTCACTGCCCCGTTCTCTCCCCATAGTCCTGTATCAATCCCCAAACTAATCCCACTGCTCCGCTCACTCCCCATAGCCCTGTATCAATCCCCAAACTAATCCCACTGCCCCGCTTTCTCCCCATAGCTCTATCAATCCCACACTAATCCCACCCTCTTCCCATAGCCCTGTATCAATCCCAAACTAATCCCACTGCCCCGCTCTCCCCCCATAGCCCTGTATCAATCCAAACTAATCCCACTGCCCCGCTCTCTCCCCATAGCCCTGTATCAATCCCACACTAATCCCACTGCCCCGCTCTCTCCCCATAGCCCTGTGTCAATCCAAACTAATCCCAATGTCCCGCTCTCTCCCAATAGCCCTGTATCAATCCCACAGTAATCCCACTGACCCGCGCTCTCCCCATAGCCCTGTATCAATCCCCAAACTAATCCCACTGCACCGCTCTCCCCATAACCCTGTATCAATCCCCAAACTAATCCCACTGCCCTGCTCTCCCCTCACAGCCCTGTATCAATCCCATACTAATCCCACTGCCCGCTCTCTCCCCATATCCATGTATCAATCCCCAAACTAACCCTGCTCTCCCCATATCCTGCATCAATCCCAAACTAACCCTGCTCTCCCCATAGCCCTGTATCAATCCCAAACTAATCCCACTGCCCGCTCTCCCTACAGCCCTGTATCAATCTCAAACTAATCCCACTGCCCCACTCTCCCCATAGCCCTGTATCAATCCCACACTAATCCCACTGCCCTGCTCTCTCCCCATAGCCCTGTATCAATCCCACACTAATCCCACCCTCTTCCCATAGCCCTGTATCAATCCCAAACTAATCCCACTGCCCCACTCTCCCCATAGCCCTGTATCAATCCCACACTAATCCCACTGCCCCGCTCTCCCCCCATAGCCCTGTATCAATCCCACACGAATCCCAATGTCCCGCTCTCTGCCGATAGCTCTGGATCAATCCCACACGAAACCTACTGCCACGCTCTCTCCCAATAGCCCTGGATCAATCCCACACTAAACCCACTGCCCCGCTCCCTCCCCATAGCCCTGTATCAATCCCCAAACTAACACCGCTCTCCCCATACCCTGTATCAATCCCAAACTAACCCGGCTCTCCCCATAGCCCTGTATCAATCCCCAAACAAATCCCACTGCCCTGCTCTCCCCTCATAGCCCTGTATCAATCCCATACTAATCCCACTGCCCGCTCTCTCCCCATAGCCCTGTATCAATCCCCAAACTAATCCCACTGACCCTCTCTCCCCATAGCACTGTATCAATCTCAAACTAATCCCAATGGCCCACTCTCCCCATAGCCCTGTATCAATCCCACACGAATCCCACCACACCGCTCTCTCCCCATAGTCCTGTATCAATCCCCAAACTAATCCCACTGCCCCGCTCTCTCCCCATAGCCCTGTGTCAATCTCACACTAATCCCTCTCTCACCCTAGCCCTGTATCAATCCCCAAACTAATCCCACTGCCCCGCTCTCCCCATAACCCTGTATCAATCCCCAAACTAATCCCACTGCCCTGCTCTCCCCTCATAGCCCTGTATCAATCCCATACTAATCCCACTGCCCCGCTCTCTCCACATATGCATGTATCAATCCCCAAACTAATCCAACTGCCCCGCTTTCTCCCCTCATAGTCCTGTATCAATCCCCAAACTAATCCCATTGCCCTGCTCTCCCCTCATAGCCCTGTATCAATCCCAAACTAATCCCACTGCCCCGCTCTCTCCCCATAGCCCTGTATCAATCCCACACTAATCCCACTGCCCCGCTCTCTCCCGATAGCCCTGTATCAATCCCAAACTAATCCCACTGCCCCGCGCTCTCTCCCCATAGCCCTGTATCAATCGCCAAACTAACCCCGCTCTCCCCATACCCTGTATCAATCCCAAACTAACCCTGCTCTCCCCATAGCCCTGTATCAATCCCAAACTAATCCCACTGCCCCACTCTCCCCATAGCCCTGTATCAATCCCACACTAATCCCACTGCCCCGCTCTCTCCCCATAGCCCTGTATCAATCCCACACTAATCCCACCTTCTTCCCATAGCCCTGTATCAATCCCAAACTAATCCCACTGCCCCGTTCTCTCCCCATAGCCCTGTATCAATCACCAAACTAATCCCACTGTCCCGCTCTCCCCATAGCCCTGTATCAATCCCAAACTAATCCCACTGCCCCGCTCTCTCCCCAAAGCATTGTATCAATTCCAAACTAATCCCACTGCCCCGCTCTCCCCATAGCCCTGTATCAATCACCAAACTAATCCCACTGTCCCGCTCTCCCCACAGCCCTGCATCAATCCCCAAACTAATCCCACTGCCCTGCTCTCCCCTCATAGCCCTGTATCAATCCCATACTAATCCCACTGCCCGCTCTCTCCCCATATCCATTTACAATCCCCAAACGAACCCCGCTCTCCCCATACCCTGTATCAATCCCAAACTAACCCTGCTCTCCCCATAGCCCTGTATCAATCCCAAACTAATCCCATTGTCCCTCTCTCCCCAAAGTCCTGTATCAATCCCCAAACTAATCCCACTGCCCCGCTCTCTCCCCATAGCCCTGTGTCAATCTCACACTAATCTCTCTCTCACCCCATAGCCCTGTATCAATCCCCAAACTAATCCCACTGCCCCGCTCTCTCCCCATAGCCCTGTATCAATCCCACACAAATCCCACTGCCCCGCTCTCTCCCGGTAGCCCTGTATCAATCCCACACTAATCCCACTGCCCCGCGCTCTCTCCCCATAGCCCTGTATCAATCCCAAACTAACCCGGCTCTCCCCACAGCCATGTATCAATCCCCAAACTAATCCCACTGCCCCGCTCTCCCCATAGCCCTGTATCAATCCCACACTAATCCCACTGCCCCGCTCTCTCCCGATAGCCCTGTATTAATCCCAAACTAATTCCACTGCCCCGCTCTCTCCCCATAGCCCTGTATCAATCCCACACTAATCCCACTGCCCCGCTCTCTCCCGATAGCCCTGTATCAATCCCACACTAATCCCACTGCCCCGCGCTCTCTCCCCATAGCCCTGTATCAATCGCCAAACTAACCCCGCTCTCCCCATACCCTGTATCAATCCCAAACTAACCCTGCTCTCCCCATAGGTCTGTATCAATCCCACACTAATCCCACCCTCTTCCCATAGCCCTGTATCAATCCCAAACTAATCCCACTGCCCCGCTCTCCCCCCATAGCCCTGTATCAATCCCACACTAATCCCACTGCCCCGTTCTCTCCCCATAACCATGTATCAATCCCCAAACTAATCCCACTGCTCCGCTCTCTCCCCATAGCCCTGTATCAATCCCCAAACTAATCCCACTGCCCCGCTCTCCCCATAGCCCTGTATCAATCCCAAACTAATCCCACTGCCCCGCTCTCTCCCCAAAGCCCTGTATCAATCCCCAAACTAATCCCACTGCCCAGTTCTTCCCACAGCCCTATATCAATCCCAAACTAATCCCACTGCCCCGTTCTTCCCACAGCCCTGTATCAATCCCAAACTAATCCCACTGCCCCGCTCTCTCCCCAAAGCCCTGTATCAATCCCACACGAATCCCAATGTCCCGCTCTCTCCCAATAGCCCTGTATCAATCCCACACTAAACCCACTGCCCCGCTCTCTCCACATATGCATGTATCAATCCCCAAACTAATCCAACTGCCCCGCTTTCTCCCCTCATAGTCCTGTATCAATCCCCAAACTAATCCCATTGCCCTGCTCTCCCCTCATAGCCCTGTATCAATCCCCAAACTAACACCGCTCTCCCCATACCCTGTATCAATCCCAAACTAACCCGGCTCTCCCCACAGCCCTGTATCAATCCCCAAACTAATCCCACTGCCCCGCTCTCCCCATAGCCCTGTATCAATCCCATACTAATCCCACTGCCCGCTCTCTCCCCATAGCCCTGTATCAATCCCCAAACTAATCCCACTGCCCCTCTCTCCCCATAGCACTGTATCAATCTCAAACTAATCCCAATGCCCCACTCTCCCCATAGCCCTGTATCAATCCCACACGAATCCCACGACACCGCTCTCTCCCCATAGTCCTGTATCAATCCCCAAACTAATCCCACTGCCCCGCTCTCTTCCCATAGCCCTGTGTCAATCTCACACTAATCCCTCTCTCACCCCATAGCCCTGTATCAATCCCCAAACTAATCCCACTGCCCCGCTCTCCCCATAGCCCTGTATCAATCCCACACTAATCCCACTCTCTCCCGATAGCCCTGTATTAATCCCAAACTAATCCCACTGCCCCGCTCTCTCCCCATAGCCCTGTATCAATCCCACACTAATCCCACTGCCCCGCTCTCTCCCGATAGCCCTGTATAAATCGCCAAACTAACCCCGCTCTCCCCATACCCTGTATCAATCCCAAACTAACCCTGCTCTCCCCATAGCCCTGTATAAATCCCAAACTAATCCCACTGCCCGCTCTCCCCATAGCCCTGGATCAATCTCAAACTAATCCCACTGCCCCACTCTCCCCAGAGCCCTGTATCAATCCCACACGAATCCCACGACACCGCTCTCTCCCCATAGTCCTGTATCAATCCCCAAACTAATCCCACTGCCCCGCTCTCTTCCCATAGCCCTGTGTCAATCTCACACTAATCCCTCTCTCACCCCATAGCCCTGTATCAATCCCCAAACTAATCCCACTGCCCCGCTCTCCCCATAGCCCTGTATCAATCCCACACTAATCCCACTGCCCCGCTCTCTCCCGATAGCCCTGTATTAATCCCAAACTAATCCCACTGCCCCGCTCTCTCCCCATAGCCCTGTATCAATCCCACACTAATCCCACTGCCCCGCGCTCTCTCCCCATAGCCCTGTATCAATCGCCAAACTAACCCCGCTCTCCCCGTACCCTGTATCAATCCCAAACTAACCCTGCTCTCCCCATAGCCCTGTATAAATCCCAAACTAATCCCACTGCCCGCTCTCCCCATAGCCCTGTATCAATCCCCAAACTAATCCCACTACTCCGCTCTCTCCCCATAGCCCTGTATCAATCCCCAAACTAATCCCACTGCCCCGCTTTCTCCCCATAGCTCTATCAATCCCACACTAATCCAACCCTCTTCCCATAGCCCTGTATCAATCCCAAACTAATCCCACTGCCCCGCTCTCCCCCCATAGCCCTGTATCAATCCCACACTAATCCCACTGCCCCGTTCTCTCCCCATAGCCCTGTATCAATCCCAAACTAATCCCACTGCCCCGCTCTCTCCCCAAAGCCCTGTATCAATCCCCAAACTAATCCCACTGCCCCGCTCTCCCCATAGCCCTGTATCAATCCCAAACTAATCCCACTGCACCGCTCTCTCCCCAAAGCCCTGTATCAATCCCACACGAATCCCAATGTCCCGCTCTCTCCCGATAGCTCTGGATCAATCCCACACGAATCCTACTGCCACGCTCTCTCCCAATAGCCCTGTATCAATCCCACACTAAACCCACTGCCCCGCTCCCTCCCCATAGCCCTGTATCAATCCCCAAACTAACACTGCTCTCCCCATACCCTGTATCAATCCCAAACTAACCCGGCTCTCCCCACAGCCCTGCATCAATCCCCAAACTAATCCCACTGCCCCGCTCTCCCCATAGCCCTGTATCAATCCCCAAACAAATCCCACTGCCCTGCTCTCCCCTCATAGCCCTGTATCAATCCCATACTAATCCCACTGCCCGCTCTCTCCCCATAGCCCTGTATCAATCCCCAAACAAATCCCACTGCCCCTCTCTCCCCATAGCACTGTATCAATCTCAAACTAATCCCAATGCCCCACTCTCCCCATAGCCCTGTATCAATCCCACACGAATCCCACGACACCACTCTCTCCCCATAGTCCTGTATCAATCCCCAAACTAATCCCACTGCCCCGCTCTCTCCCCATAGCCCTGTCAATCTCACACTAATCCCTCTCTCACCCTAGCCCTGCATCAATCCCCAAACTAATCCCACTGCCCTGCTCTCCCCTCATAGCCCTGTATCAATCCCCAAACTAATCCAACTGCCCCGCTTTCTCCCCTCATAGTCCTGTATCAATCCCCAAACTAATCCCATTGCCCTGCTCTCCCCTCATAGCCCTGTATCAATCCCAAACTAATCCCACTGCCCCGCTCTCTCCCCATAGTCCTGTATCAATCCCCAAACTAATCCCACTGCCCCGCTCTCTCCCCCATAGCCCTGTATCAATCCCACACTAATCCCACTGCCCCGCTCTCTCCCGATAGCCCTGTATCAATCGCCAAACTAACCCCGCTCTCCCCATACCCTGTATCAATCCCAAACTAACCCTACTCTCCCCATAGCCCTGTATCAATCACAAATTAATCCCACTGCCCGCTCTCCCCATAGCCCTGTATCAATCTCAAACTAATCCCACTGCCCCACTCTCCCCATAGCCCTGTATCAATCCCACACGAATCCCACTGCCCCGCTCTCTCCCCAGAGCCCTGTATCAATCTCACACTCATCTCACCCTCTTCCCATAGCCCTGTATCAATCCAAACTAATCCCACTGCCCTGCTCTCCCCTCATAGCCCTGTATCAATCCCACACTAATCCCACCACACCGCTCTCTCCCCATAGTCCTGTATCAATCCCCAAACTAATCCCACTGCCCCGCTCTCTCCCCATAGCCCTGTGTCAATCTCACACTAATCCCTCTCTCACCCCATAGCCCTGTATCAATCCCCAAACTAATCCCACTGCCCCGCTCTCTCCCCATAGCCGTGTCAATCTCACACGAATCCCTCTCTACCCATAGCCCTGTATCAATCCCCAAACTAATCCCACTGCCCTGCTCTCCCCTCATAGCCCTGTACCAATCCCATACTAATCCCACTGCCCCGCTCTCTCCCCATATCCATGTATCAATCCCCAAACTAATCCCACTGCCCCGCTTTCTCCCCTCATAGTCCTGTATCAATCCCCAAACTAATCCCACTGCCCCGCTCTCCCCATAGCCCTGTATCAATCGCCAAACTAACCCCGCTCTCCCCATACCCTGTATCAATCCCAAACTAACCCTGCTCTCCCCATAGCCCTGTATCAATCCCAAACTAACCCTGCTCTCCCCATAGCCCTGTATCAATCCCAAACTAATCCCACTGCCCCTCTCTCCCCATAGCCCTGTATCAATCTCAAACTAATCCCACTGCCCCTCTCTCCCCATAGCCCTGTATCAATCCCACACGAATCCCACTACACCGCTCTCTCCCCATAGTCCTGTATCAATCCCCAAACTAATCCCACTGCCCCGCTCTCTCCCCATAGCCCTGTATCAATCCCACACTAATCCCACTGCCCCGCTCTCTCCCCATAGCCCTGTATCAATCCAAACTAATCCCAATGTCCCGCTCTCTCCCAATAGCCCTGTATCAATCCCACAGTAATCCCACTGACCCGCGCTCTCCCCATAGCCCTGCATCAATCCCCAAACTAATCCCACTGCACCGCTCTCCCCATAACCCTCTATCAATCCCCAAACTAATCCCACTGCCCTGCTCTCCCCTCATAGCCCTGTATCAATCCCATACTAATCCCACTGCCCGCTCTCTCCCCATATCCATGTATCAATCCCCAAACTAACCCTGCTCTCCCCATATCCTGTATCAATCCCAAACTAACCCTGCTCTCCCCATAGCCCTGTATCAATCCCAAACTAATCCCACTGCCCGCTCTCCCTACAGCCCTGTATCAATCTCAAACTAATCCCACTGCCCCACTCTCCCCATAGCCCTGTATCAATCCCACACTAATCCCACTGCCCTGCTCTCTCCCCATAGCCCTGTATCAATCCCACACTAGTCCCACCCTCTTCCCATAGCCCTGTATCAATCCCAAACTAATCCCACTGCCCCACTCCCCCCATAGCCCTGTATCAATCCCACACTAATCCCACTGCCCCGCTCTCCCCATAGCCCTGTATCAATCCCAAACTAATCCCACTGCCCCGCTCTCTCCCCAAAGCCCTGTATCAATCCCACACGAATCCCAATGTCCCGCTCTCTGCCGATAGCTCTGGATCAATCCCACACGAAACCTACTGCCACGCTCTCTCCCAATAGCCCTGGATCAATCCCACACTAAACCCACTGCCCCGCTCCCTCCCCATAGCCCTGTATCAATCCCCAAACTAACACCGCTCTCCCCATACCCTGTATCAATCCCAAACTAACCCGGCTCTCCCCACAGCCCTGTATCAATCCCCAAACTAATCCCACTGTCCCGCTCTCCCCATAGCCCTGTATCAATCCCCAAACAAATCCCACTGCCCTGCTCTCCCCTCATAGCCCTGTATCAATCCCATACTAATCCCACTGCCCGCTCTCTCCCCATAGCCCTGTATCAATCCCCAAACTAATCCCACTGCCCCTCTCTCCCCATAGCACAGTATCAATCTCAAACTAATCCCAATGCCCCACTCTCCCCATAGCCCTGTATCAATCCCACACAAATCCCACTGCCCCGCTCTCTCCCGGTAGCCCTGTATCAATCCCACACTAATCCCACTGCCCCGCGCTCTCTCCCCATAGCCCTGTATCAATCCCAAACTAACCCGGCTCTCCCCACAGCCCTGTATCAATCCCCAAACTAATCCCACTGCCCCGCTCTCCCCATAGCCCTGTATCAATCCCACACTAATCCCACTACACCGCTCTCTCCCCATAGTCCTGTATCAATCCCCAAACTAATCCCACTGCCCCGCTGTCTCCCCATAGCCCTGTGTCAATCTCACACTAATCCCTCTCACCCCATAGCCCTATATCAATCCCCAAAGTAATCCCACTGCCCCGCTCTCTCCCCATATCCATGTATCAATCCCCAAACTAATCCCATTGCCCTGCTCTCCCCTCATAGCCCTGTATCAATCGCCAAACTAACCCCACTGCCCCGCTCTCCCCATAGTACTGTATCAATCCCAAACTAATCCCACTGCCCGCTCTCCCCATAGCCTTGTATCAATCTCAAACTAATCCCACTGCCCCACTCTCTCCCCATCGCCCTGTATCAATCCCACACTAATCCCACCCTCTTCCCATAGCCCTGTATCAATCCCAAACTAATCCCACTGCCCCACTCTCACCCCATAGCCCTGTATCAATCCCACACTAATCCCACTGCCCCATTCTCTCCCCATAGCCCTGTATCAATCCCCAAACTAATCCCACTGCTCCGCTCTCTCCCCATAGCCCTGTATCAATCCCCAAACTAATCCCACTGCCCCGCTCTCCCCATAGCCCTGTATCAATCCCAAACTAATCCCACTGCCCCGCTCTCTCCCCAAAGCCCTGTATCAATCCCCAAACAAATCCCATTGCCCCGCTCTCTCCCCATAGCCCTGTATCAATCCCACACTAATCCCAATAGCTCTGGATCAATCCCACACGAATCCTACTGCCACGCTCTCTCCCCATAGCCCTGTATCAATCCCCAAACTAACCCCGCTCTCCCCATACCCTGTATCAATCCCAAACTAACCCGGCTCTCCCCACAGCCCTGTATCAATCCCAAACTAATCCCACTGCCCCGCTCTCCCCATAGCCCTGTATCAATCTCAAACTCATCCCACTGCCCCACTCTCCCCATAGCCCTGCATCAATCCCACACTAATCCCACAACCCCGCTCTCTCCCCATAGTCCTGTATCAATCCCCAAACTAATCCCACTGCCCCGCTCTCCCCATCGCCCTGTATCAATCTCAAACGAATCCCGCTGCCCCACTCTCCCCATAGCCCTGTATCAATCCCACACTAATCCCACTCTCTCCCCATTGTCCTGTATCAATCCCATACTAATCCCACTGCCCCGCTCTCTCCCCATAGCCATGTAACAATCCCCAAACTAATCCCACTGCCCCGCTCTCTCCCCATAGTCCTGTATCGATCCCCAAACTAATCTCACTGTCCCGCTCTCTTCCCATAGTCCTGTATCAATCCCACACAAATCCCATTGCCCTGCTCTCCCCTCATAGCCCTGTATCAATCCCAAACTAACCCGGCTCTCCCCACAGCCCTGTATCAATCCCAAACTAACCCTGCTCTCCCCATAGCCCTGTATCAATCACAAACTAATCCCACTGCCCCCTCTCCCCATAGCCCTGTATCAATCTCAAACTAATCCCACTGCCCCACTCTCCCCATAGCCCTGTATCAATCCCACTACACCGCTCTCTCCCCATAGTCCTGTATCAATCCCCAAACTAATCCCACTGCCCCGCTCTCCCCATTGCCCTGTATCAATCCCACACTAATCCCACTGCCCCGCTCTCTCCCGATAGCCCTGTATTAATCCCAAACTAATCCCACTGCCCCGCTCTCTCCCCATAGCCCTGTATCAATCCCACACTAATCCCACTGCCACGCTCTCTCCCGATAGCCCTGTATCAATCCCACACTAATCCCACTGCCCCGCGCTCTCTCCCCATAGCCCTGTATCAATCGCCAAACTAACCCCGCTCTCCCCACACCCTGTATCAATCCCAAACTAACCCTGCTCTCCCCATAGGTCTGTATCAATCCCAAACTAATCCCACTGCCCCACTCTCCCCATAGCCCTGTATCAATCCCACACTAATCCCACTCTCTTCCCATAGCCCTGTATCAATCCCACACTAATCCCACTGCCCCGCTCTCTCCCCATAACCCTGTATCAATCCCCAAACTAATCCCACTGCTCCGCTCTCTCCCCATAGCCCTGTATCAATCCCCAAACTAATCCCACTGCCCCAATCTCTCCCCACAGCCCTGTATCAATCCCCAAACCCCGTTCTCCCCATAGCCCTGTATCAATCCCAAACTAATCCCACTGCCCCGCTCTCTCCCCATAGCCCTGTATCAATCGCACACTAATCCCAATGTCCCGCTCTCTCCCGACAGCTCTGGATCAATCCCACACGAATCCTACTGCCACGCTCTCTCCCAATAGCCCTGTATCAATCCCACACTAATCCCACTGCTCCGCTCTCTCCCCATAGCCCTGTATCAATCCCCAAACTAATCCCACTGCCCCAATCTCTCCCCACAGCCCTGTATCAATCCCAAACCCCGTTCTCCCCATAGCCCTGTATCAATCCCAAACTAATCCCAACTGCCCCGCTCTCTCCCCATAGCCCTGTATCAATCCCCAAACTAACCCCGCTCTCTCCATACCCTGTATCAATCCCAAACTAACACTGCTCTCCACATAGCCCTGTATCAATCCCAAACTAATCCCACTGCCCCTCTCTCCCCATAGCCCTGTGTCAATCTCACACTAATCCCTCTCTCACCCCATAGCCCTGTATCAATCCCCAAACTAATCCCACTACCCCACTCTCCCCATAACCCTGTATCAATCCCACACTAATCCCACTACCCCGCTCTCTCCCCATAGTCCTGTATCAATCCCCAAACTAATCCCACTGCCCCGCTCTCTCCCCATAGCCGTGTGTCAATCTCACACTAATCCCTCTCTCACCCCATAGCCCTGTATCAATCCCAAACTAATCCCACTGCCCCGCTCTCCCTATCGCCCTGTATCAATCTCAAACTAATCCCACTGCCCCACTCTCCCCATAGCCCTGTATCAATCCCACACTAATCCCACTACCCCGCTCTCTCCCCATAGTCCTGTATCAATCCCATACTAATCCCATTGCCCCGCTGTCTCCCCATAGCCCTGCATCAATCCCCAAACTAATCCCACTGCCCTGCTCTCCCCTCATAGCCCTGTATCAATCCCACACTCATCCCACTGCCCCGCGCACTCTCCCCATAGCCCTTTATCAATCGCCAAACTAACCTCGCTCTCCCCATACCCTGTATCAATCCCAAACTAACCCTGCTCTCCCCATAGTACTGTATCAATCCCAAACTAAACCCACTGCCCGCTCTCCCCATAGCCCTGTATCAATCTCAAACTAATCCCACTGCCCCACTCTCTCCCCATAGCCCTGTATCAATCCCACACTAATCCCACCCTCTTCCCATAGCCCTGTATCAATCCCAAACTAATCCCACTGCTCCGCTCTCTCCCCATAGCCCTGTATCAATCCCCAAACTAATCCCACTGCCCCGCTCTCCCCATAGCCCTGTATCAATCCCAAACTAATCCCACTGCCACGCTCTCTCCCCAAAGCCCTGTATCAATCCCCAAACTAATCCCATTGCCCCGCTCTCTCCCCATAGCCCTGTATCAATCCCACACTAATCCCAATGTCCCGGTCTCTCCCGATAGCTCTGGATCAATCCCACACTAATCCCAATGTCCCGCTCTCTCCCCATAGCCCTGTATCAATCCCCAAACTAACCCCGCTCTCCCCATACCCTGTATCAATCCCAAACTAACCCGGCTCTCCCCACAGCCCTGTATCAATCCCAAACTAATCCCACTGCCCCGCTCTCCCCATAGCCCTGTATCAATCCCACACTAATCCCACAACCCCGCTCTCTCCCCATAGTCCTGTATCAATCCCCAAACTAATCCCACTGCCCCGCTCTCCCCATCGCCCTGTATCAATCTCAAACTAATCCCACTACCCCGCTCTCTCCCCATAGTCCTGTATCAATCCCCAAACTAATCCCACTGCCCCGCTCTCCCCATCGCCCTGTATCAATCTCAAACTAATCCCGCTGCCCCACTCTCCCCATAGCCCTGTATCAATCCCAAACTAACCCGGCTCTCCCCATAGCCCTGTGTCAATCTCACACTAATCCCTCTCTCACCCCATAGCCCTGTATCAATCCCAAACTAATCCCACTGCCCCGCTCTCCCCATCGCCCTGTATCAATCTCAAACTAATCCCACTGCCCCACTCTCCCCATAGCCCTGTATCAATCCCACACTAATCCCACTACCCCGCTCTCTCCCCATTGTCCTGTATCAATCCCATACTAATCCCATTGCCCCGCTCTCTCCCCATAGCCCTGCATCAATCCTCAAACTAATCCCACTGCCCTGCTCTCCCCTCATAGCCCTGTATCAATCCCATACTAATCCCACTGCCCCGCGCTCTCCCCATAGCCATGTATCAATCCCAAACTAATTCCACTGCTCCGCTCTCCCCATAGTTCTGTATCAATCCCCAAACTAATCCCACTGCCCCGCTCTCCCCATAGCCCTGTATCAATCCCAAACTAATCCCACTGCCCCGCTCTCGCCCCAAAGCCCTGTTTCACTCCGCCAACGAATCCCACTGCCCCCCGTATCTTTGGCCTGAGGTCATCCCACCATTTCTCTCACTATGCTTTTGTTTTAAATGTTATGATAAAAATCTTCTTCACTTTTTGTTCATTAGTGTTGTCCCACCCTCTCTCAATCCTCCTTTCCCCCTTCTCATCACACCTGTTACTAACAATCTCACGACTGGTCTCCCTCTTACAGACTCTATTTCCCCAATCCAATCTTGTTAGTTTGCAGTTAACTTGCAGTTAAATATTCCCCACTGCCACTCGAGTGCTTAATCTGCCAGCTTCCCTCTCCAATTCACCTGAGTTTTCAGTCATCAAAACCTCCTCTTTTGCGTTGGAGTTTAACAACCTGGGAAAGAGAGTCTCCCCATTCTGACCCGCACCAACGACACTCTTTCCTTCTTCTACCCCCCGCCACATCCTGACCTCCGAGTACATCAGCCCAGTCTTACCACAACACACTGCCCGTGCAAAGCACAGTAATCGCTGCAGTTCTGGATGTCGCAGGCGTCTCCATTCCATCCGGCGTGGCACGTGCAGATCCCAGCGAGATCACACGACCCGTGACCAGAGCAGCCCATGGGACAGAGAGTGAACATGTACGTGGCGTTAAACCCCAGCAGATTGTAGTTGGCATCGCTGAACAGATGGAGCAGCATCTGTGGAGAGACAGGCACGGGAAAGGTCGGACTCAGAACACCAGAGCCGGTCACACCCGCGCTCGCACAACATTGGTTAACCGACAGAAAACAGAGAGTCGAAATCTTCTTTGATGTCTGTTTCCCTTCTCGTGTTTGATCTCTCTAATCTCTCCTGTCTTCCACCCAATCACAGACATTCCCTTTTGTCCTTTCCTCCTCCCCCTTTCAGTGCTCCTTAAGAATCTGTTCATTTCGGACATTCGCCAGTTCTGACGAAGGGTC
Organism: Pristiophorus japonicus; assembly: GCF_044704955.1. Taxonomy (NCBI): domain Eukaryota; kingdom Metazoa; phylum Chordata; class Chondrichthyes; family Pristiophoridae; genus Pristiophorus; species Pristiophorus japonicus. The sequence goes on along the minus strand of NC_092007.1, from coordinate 1,526,732 downwards.
ATCGACCTGAAACGTTAACTCTGTTTCTCTCTCCACAGGTGCTGACCGACCTGCTGAGATTTCCAGCATTTTCTGTTTTTATTTCAGATTCCAGCATCCGCAATATTTTGCTTTTCTTTTTATACAAGGAAGAATAAATGGATCATTTTCGGGTTGGCAGACTGTAACTACAGGTACAACGTCTCGAATCCGGCTGTCCGAAAACCAGACATTTTTGAGGCGGCCGAGATAGCGACATCACACAGCAAGGGACGAGGAAACTGGTAAAAAAAACACAGTCGTGAGAATCGGCAGGCAGCGAGGAGCGCCAACAGGGTCTCAGTCCCGAGGTTGTCGGATTTCAGATGTTGTACTTGTAGTGGGTTGCCGCAAGGATCGGTGCTTGGGCCTCGGCTATTCAATCGAAAGCAGTCATTTGGATGAGGGGACCAAATGTAATATATCCAAGTTTTCTGATGATACAAAGTTAGGTGGGGATGTAAGTTGTGAGGAGATGCAAAGAAACTGTAAGGGGATGAAGACAGGCAAAGTGAGGGGGCAGGAACATTGCAGATGGAGAAATGTGAAGTTATCCACTTTGGTAGCAAAAATAGAAAAGCAGAGTATTTTGTAAATGGAGAGAGATTGGGAAATGTTGGTGTTCAGTGGGGCCTGGGTGTCCTTGTACACGAATCACTGAAAGTTAACCTGCAGGTACAGCAAGCAATTAAGAAAGCAAATGCAAGAGGATTTGAGTATAAGAGTAAAGATGTCTTACTGCAATTATATAGGGCCCTGGTGAGACCACACCTGGAGTATTGTGTACAGTTTTAGACTCCTGACCTAAGGAAGGATATACTTGCCATAGAGGGAGTGCAACAAAGGTTCACCAGACTGATTCCTGGGATGGGTGGGTTGTCCTATGATGAGAGATTGAGTAGACTAGGCCGATATTCTCTCGAGTTTAGAATAGTAAGAGGTGATCTCAGTGAAACACACTAAATTCTTACAGTGCTTGACAGGGAGGATGTTTCCCCTGGCTGGGGAGTCTAGAACCAGGCGTCACAGTATAGTCTTTGAGTATATTAAAGACAAAGATGGATAGATTTTTGGATATTAAGGGAATCAAGGGATATGGGGATAGGGCAGGAAAGTGGTCTTGAGGTAGAAGATCAGCCGTGATCTCACTGAATGGCGGAGCAGGCTCGAGGGGCCGAACGGCCGGCTCCTGCTCCTAATTCTGATGTTATCATCTTCACCCATGGCAAGGATTGCACTGACCTTTCCGGACTGTGCTTCGATGGGCTCCGGCAGTGTGTTCCCACTCAGGCTGGCGAGGAGGGGGCTGCTGTACGACTCCCCGTCGTAGATAAAGAGGTAATCGTAGGTGCACTCGGTGTCCAAGAACATGAAGATCAGGACGATACGGAAACTGCTGTTTGGGGCTTTAAACAAACAGACTTCACTCCACACCAGCTCGGCACAGGAAACTCCCGGATAATCAACCCGCTCGGTTCTCGGCTCCCCCACAACCCTCCCCCCACCCACCCCCACCCCGCACAAGCTCCCACCCCCCACCCACGCACACAGCTCCCCATCACCCCTTCCAACTCTCCCCCTCCCCGCCCCCCGCACCCCACCACACCAGCTCGGCCTCTTCCTGGAACCATCATGCGTCTCAGTTTTAGTTTCCATATTTATGAAAGGATATGCTTGCTTTGCAGGCAGTTCAGTGAGGAAAGGTTGAGTAGGTTGGGCCACTACTCATTGGAATTCAGAAGCATGAGAGGTGATCATATCGAAACGTATAAGATTATGAGGGGGCTTGACAAGGTGGATGCAGAGAGGATGTTTCCACTGATGGGGGAGACTAGAACTAGAGGGCATAATCTTAGAATAAGGGGCCGCCCATTTAAAACTGAGATGAGGAGAAATTTCTTCTCTCAGAGGGTTGTAAATCTGTAGAATTCACTGCCTGTGGAAGCTGGGACACTGAATAAATTTGAGAGAGATAGACAGCTTCTTAACCGATAAAGGGATAAGGGGTTATGGGGAGCGGGCAGGGAAGTGGAGCTGAGTCCATGATTGGCTAAGACATGATCGTATTAAATGGCGGAGCAGGCTCGAGGGGCCCTATGGCCTACTCCTGCTCCTATTTCTTATGTGATGTACAGGAGAATCAGTCAGACTTGGCACCACAGAGAAAACAAGGCCTTGCAGCCCATCGAGGCTCTTTGCTCCCATTGATCCCAGCGGGCTGCTCTCTCTCTCCTCACAGCCCTGCACTGTCTGCTGCTTCGCACAGTTTAATCGATTCCCCCTTAAAAGATGCAATGGTGCCTGCCTATCTCAACCACGGAGCAAACCGTGCTCCAATAACCCGCTGACTCTCTCCACCCACTCAGTGAGGATTTGCACGGGCTGGGAGACTGGTCACTTCGCCTCGCTCAGTGGGGCCCCTCCAACCTCAGCCTGGAGAGCCGTCCTCAGGAAAAGTCAGCACTTGAATGCAGGGAACTCATCCGCGACAATTTTTAATTAGGAGGCCATTCAGCCCCTCGAGCCTGTTACACAGGTACAGGAGGAGGCCATTCAGCCCCTTGAGCCTGTTACATCGGAACAGGAGGCCATTCAGCCCCTCGAGCCTGTTGCACAGGTACAGGAGGCCATTCAGCCCCTCGAGCCTGTTACACAGGTACAGGAGGAGTCCCATTCAGCCCCTGGAGCCTGCTGCACGGGAACAGAAGGAGGCACATTCAGCCTCTGGAGCCTGTTACACGGGAACAGGAGGAGGCCGATTCAGCCCCTCGAGCCTGTTACATAGGAACAGGAGGAGGCCCATTCAGCTCCTCGAGCCTGTTACACAGGAACAGGTGGAGGCCCATTCAGCCCCTCGAGCCCGTTACACAGGAACAGGAGGAGGCCCATTCAGCCCCTCGAGCCCATTACACAGGAACAGGAGGAGGCCCATTCAGCCCCTCGAGCCCATTGCACAGGAACAGGAGGAGGCCCATTCAGCCCCTCGAGCCTGTTACACAGGAACAGGAGGAGGCCCATTCAGCCCCTCGAGCCCATTACACAGGAACAGGAGGAGGCCCATTCAGCCCCTCGAGCCCATTGCACAGGAACAGGAGGAGGCCCATTCAGCCCCTCGAGCCTGTTACACAGGAACAGGAGGAGGCCCATTCAGCCCCTCGAACCTGTTACACAGGAACAGGAGGAGGCCCATTCAGCCCCTCGAGCCCATTGCACAGGAACAGGAGGAGGCCCATTCAGCCCCTCGAGCCTGTTACACAGGAACAGGAGGAGGCCCATTCAGCCCCTCGAACCTGTTACACAGGAACAGGAGGAGGCCCATTCAGCCCCTCGAACCTGTTACACAGGAACAGGAGGAGGCCCATTCAGCCCCTCGAACCTGTTACACAGGAACAGGAGGAGGCCCATCCAGCCCCTCGAACCTGTTACACAGGAACAGGAGGAGGCCCATCCAGCCCCTCGAACCTGTTACACAGGAACAGGAGGAGGCCCATTCAGCCCCTCGAACCTGTTACACAGGAACAGGAGGAGGCCTATTCAGCCCCTCGAGCCTGTTGCATCGCAACAGGTGGCAGCCATTCAGCCCCTCGAGAATGTTACATAGCAACAGGAGGCCTTTCAGCCCCTCAAGCCTGTTCCGCCATTCAATTAGATCATGCCTGATCTGTAAATTAACTCCATCTACCTGTCTTGGTTCTGTAACCCTTAATACCCTGACTCAACAAAAGTCTATGGATCAGAGTTTTGGGGGAGGGAGTTCGCGATTTCCGCTGCCCTTTGTGTGAAGAAATGCTTCCTGATATCACCCCTGAACGGCCTGGCTCTAATTGTAAGGTTATGCCCCTGTGTTCAGGAGTACTCCCCACCCCGCCCCCAACGAGGGGAAAATATCTATCCCAGTGAATCCTTTAATCATTTTGAACAACTCAATTAGATCGCACCTTCAATACGCGAAGGAATACAAGCCTGGTCTGTGCAACCTGTCCTCGTAATTTAACCCTTTCAGACCCGGTGCCATTCGGATGAACTGCGCTGCACCCTCTCCAAGCCCAATATATCCTACCCGAGCTGCGGGTCCCAGAACTCAACACAGTGACTCCAGATGGGGTCTAACCAGAGCTCTGTACAGCTAGAACATATCTTCTTCTCCTGTCTATTCCAGCCCTCTCCGGATTAAAAGAAAAACTGCTGAACATCAATAACCTGTATTTATATAGCGCCTTTAACATAGTGAAATGTCCCAAGGTGCTTCACAGGAGCATTATGAGACAAAACAACTTGACTCCGAGCTGCGGGCTTAGTCAAAGGGGTCGGTATTAAGGAGCGTCTTGAAGGAGGGAAGAGAGGTTTAGGGAGGGAGTTTCAGAGCTTGAGGCCTAAACAACGGAAGGCACGGCCACCAATGGTGGAGCGATTATAATCAGGGAAGCTCAGGAGGGCAGAATTAGAGGAGCGCAGACATCTCGGGGGGGGGTTGTGGGGCTGGAGATTACAGAGATAGGGAGGGGCGAGGGCCACGGAGGGATTTGTAAACAAGGATGAGAATTTTGAAATTGAGGCGTTGCTTAGCCGGGAGCCAATGTCGGTCAGCGAGCACAGTGGGTGATGGGCGAGCGGGACTTGGTGAGAGTGAGATCATGGGACAGCCCAGTTTTGGATCACCTCGAGTTTATGTGGGGTCGAATGTGGGAGGCCAGCCAGGAGTGTATTGGAATAATCAAGTCGGGAGGTTACAAAGGCAGGGATGAGGGCTTCAGCAGCAGATGTGCTGAGGCACGAGGCGGAGACAGGCGATGTTACGCAGGTGGAAACGTCCCAGTAATCCATGGCTGTGAAGCGCTTTGTGAGGGCCCACAGTTGTGAAAGGCATTGCATCATCGCGGGTTCCCTTGAATAAGACGCACGCACGGGGCGGGGGGATTCACCTCGGATAAGCCACTCGCAGTTGCCGTTGACAGAGTAGTTCCCGGGTCCGTCGGTCACGTAGCCTGGCTGTAGATTGAGGAGCTGCCGCTGCCCCTTGCACTCGCTGGCTCGGCCACGTCGGCACAGCAGCAGCACCAGGAACACCAGTAGCCTCTGGCTACGAGCACCCCACGGGGCAGCCCCCATCCTGTGCTCTTCGGCGACGGGGCAGTCGGGGCACGCCGAGGCTCCAGCCTGCAAACGAATGGGCTGACTGTCCCAGGTCAATCACAGGAAAGGCGAGGGTCAATGATCAGCTCCATCATGTGCTGGAAAGAAACAAAGTATGTTTAGCGCCAGCACCTGGCACACAAGGACACAATCGGAGCAGGAACAGGCAATACGGCCCCTCGAGCCTGCTCCGCCACTCAGTAAGATCATGGCTGATGATCTACCTCAACTCCACTTTCCCGCCCGATCCCCAAATCACTTGATCACCCTAGAGTCCAAAAATCTATCGTTCTCAGCCTTGAATATGCTCAAGAATTCAGCATTCTCTATCCCTCTGGGGTAGAGAATTCCAAAGATTCACAACTCTCCGAGTAAAGAAATTCCTCCTCGTCTCGGTCCTAAAAGTCCGACCACTTATCCTGAGACTGTGCCTCTTGTTCCAGACTCTGCAGCCAGGTAAAACAGAATCTCAGCATCCACCCTGACAAGCCCTCTCAGAATATGGTATGTTTCAATAAGAAACAAGCTCTCTCTCCCCCACTTCTCTTTACCGCAGTACGCATAGACAGCGACATCCCGCTCCACAGATACAGCAAAGAGCCCACACCATCTCTGCCCACAGGCCGCAGACAGTGTCGTTTCCTCTCCTCGGTGGGCTAAGCTCTCGCGGCCTCAGAACCCAGAAATCTCTCAATGATCCTGACAGCAAATCCCGGGTAACACGGTATTGCACAGAATCCTCAGCACAGTAGGCCATTCGGCACATCGGGTTCCATGCCAGCGTTTATTTCCCACACGAGTCTCCTTCCACCCCTGTTCACCTCCCCCTGCGGGCCAGCTGTGGCTCAGTGGGCAGCACCAACGCCACTACATTAATCCTGTATTACAACAGTGACTACGCTTCAAAATTACTTATTTGGCTGCAAAGCGCTTTGGGACGACTGGTGGTCGTGAAAGGCGCTGTATAAATGCAAGTGTTTCTTTTTTTTTCCTGAGTCAGAAGGTTGTGGGTTCGAGCCCCCACACCAGAGACTCGAGCACAAAAATCCTGGCTGACACTCCCAGTGCGGTACCGAGAGACTGCTGCACTGTCGGAGGGGCGGTACCGAGACTGCTGCACTGTCGGAGGCGTGGTACCGAGGGAGCACTGTACTGTCGGAGGGGAGGTATCAAGGGAGCGCTGCACTGTTGGAGGGGCGGTACCGAGAGACTGCTGCACTGTCGGAGGGGCGGTACCGAGGGAGCGCTGTACTGTCGGAGGGGAGGTACCTAGAGCGCGCTGCACTGTCGGAGGGGCGGTACCGAGAGACTGCTGCACTGTCGGAGGGGCGGTACCGAGAGGCTGCTGCACTGTCGGAGGGGCGGTACCGAGGGAGCGCTGCACTGGCGGAAGGGCGGTACCGAGGGAGCGCCGCACTGTCGGAGGGGAGGTACTGAGGGATCGCCGCACTGTCGGAGGGGAGGTACTGAGGGATCGCCGCACTGTCGGAGGGGCGGTACTGAGGGAGCGCCGCACTGTCGGAGGGGAGGTACTGAGGGATCGCCGCACTGTCGGAGGGGCGGTACTGAGGGATCGCCGCACTGTCGGAGGGGCGGTACTGAGGGAGCGCCGCACTGTCGGAGGGGCGGTACTGAGGGAGCGCCGCACTGTCGGAGGGGCGGTACTGAGGGAGCGCCGCACTGTCGGAGGGGCGGTACTGAGGGAGCGCCGCACTGTCGGAGGGGCTGTACTGAGGGAGTGCAGCACTGTCGGAGGGGCGGTACTGAGGGAGCGCCGCACTGTCGGAGGGGCGGTACTGAGGGAGCGCCGCACTGTCGGAGGGGCGGTACTGAGGGAGCGCCGCACTGTCGGAGGGGCGGTACTGAGGGAGCGCCGCACTGTCGGAGGGGCTGTACTGAGGGAGTGCCGCACTGTCGGAGGGGCAGTACTGAGGGAGCGCCGCACTGTCGGAGGGGCGGTACTGAGGGAGCGCCGCACTGTCGGAGGGGCGGTACTGAGGGAGTGCCGCACTGTCGGAGGGGCAGTACTGAGGGAGCGCCGCACTGTCGGAGGGGCGGTACTGAGGGAGTGCCGCACTGTCGGAGGGGCAGTACTGAGGGAGTGCAGCACTGTCGGAGGGGCGGTACTGAGGGAGCGCCGCACTGTCGGAGGGGCGGTACTGAGGGAGTGCCGCACTGTCGGAGGGGCAGTACTGAGGGAGTGCAGCACTGTTGGAGGGGCGGTACTGAGGGAGCGCAGCACTGTTGGAGGGGCGGTACTGAGGGAGCGCTGCACTGTGGGAGGGGCAGTACTGAGGGAGCGCCGCACTGTGGGAGGGGCAGTACTGAGGGAGCGCCGCACTGTCGGAGGGGCAGTACTGAGGGAGCGCTGCACTGTGGGAGGGGCAGTACTGAGGGAGCGCCGCACTGTCGGAGGGGCAGTACTGAGGGAGCGCCGCACTGTGGGAGGGGCAGTACTGAGGGAGCGCCGCACTGTCGGAGGGGCAGTACTGAGGGAGCGCCGCACTGTCGGAGGGGCAGTACTGAGGGACGAGACGTTAAAACTGAGGCCGCCGTCTGCCCTCTCGGGTAAAAGATCCCTCGGCCACTGTTTCGAGGAACAGGTTGGAGTTCTCCCCGCTGTCCTGGGAGCCCAATATTTATCCCTCGACTCACAAAATACCCCCTAGATGATCTGGTCACTTGCTGGTTGTGGGATCTTGCTGTGCGCCAAGTGCCTGCTGCCTTTCCCTGCGCCTGACCACGGCGCTTTGGGACGTCGGCGACAGGAGGTAAACAAATGCAAGTTCTGCCCTTCTCACACAGCTCACTGCGCTCGCTCCTCCCTCCCCCCGCTCCCTCTCAGCCCCTCAATGCTCGGTGCGTCTGCCCGGCCCAGGCCCAGGCCCGGCCTGCCCAGTCTCCCTCACCCTCTCTCTGTCTCTGTCTCTCTTTCTCTGGTCCCAGGACCACCGGGCCCTCTCATGGCGGCCGAGAGTTTGTGCACAACATCTCGCGAAACTCCGGGGGGAAAGGAGAGGGGGCGGGGGGGTCAGTGAACGTGCCGGCGCCTGGCAACACCAGAGCTCCAGCGGGCCGGCCAATAGGGAGCGGGCCAGTCTGCGGGCCGGCCAATCGGGAGCAGGCTCGGCGGCAGGCCGGCCAATAGAGAGCGGGCCAGTCTGTGAGCCAGCCAATAGGGAACGGACCAGTCTGTGGGCCAGCCAATAGGGAGCGGTCTAGTTAGCAGGCCAACCAATAGCGAGCGGGCTAGCCGCTCAGCCACTAGAAAGCGGGACAGCCAGAACTGGACAAAAACACAGCCAACCAATCGAGAGTGGACCAGCCAGAAGGACAGAAGAAATCGGAGCAGGAGTCGGCCAGAAGGCCATACGGCCCCTCGAGCCTGCTCCGCCATTTAATACGATCATGGCTGACCTGATCATGGACTCAGCTCCACTTCCCTCCCCGCTCCCCATAACCCTTTATTCCCTTATCGGTTAACAAACTGTCTATTTCTGTCTTAAATTTATTCAATGACCCAGCCTCCACAGCTCTCTGGGGCAGCGAGTTCCACAGATTTACAACCTTCTGAGAGAAGAAATTCCTCCTTATCTCAGTTTTAAATGGGCGGCCCCTTATTCTAAGATCATGCCCCCTAGTTCTAGTCTCCCCCATCAGTGGAAACATCCTCTCTGCATCCACCTTGTCAAGCCCCCTCATAATCTTATACATTTCGATAAGATCACCTCTCATTCTTCTGAATTCCAATGAGTAGAGGCCCAACCTACTCAACCTTTCCTCATAAATCAACCCCCTCATCTCCGGAATCAACCGAGTGAACCTTCTCTGAACTGCCTCCAAAGCAAGTATATCCTTTCGTAAATATGGAAACCAAAACTGCACGCAGTATTCCAGGTGTGGCCTCACCAATACCCTGTACAGCTGTAACAAGGCTTCCCTGCTTTTATACTCCATCCCCTTTACAATAAAGGCCAAGATCCCATTGGCCTTCCTGATCACTTGCTGTACCTGCATACTAACCTTTTGTGTTTCATGCACAAATACCCCCAGGTCCCGCTGTACTGCAGCACTTTGCAATTTTTCTCCATTTAAATAATAATTTGCTCTTTGATTGTTTTTCTGCCAAAGTGCATGACCTCATACTTTCCAACATTATATTCCATCTGCAAAATTTTTGCCCACTCACTTAGCCTGTCTATGTCCTTTTGCAGATTTTTTGTGCCCTCCTCACACATTGCTTTTCCTCCCATCTTTGTATCATCAGCAAACTTGGCTACATTACACTTGGTCCCTTCTTCCAAGTCATTAATATCGATTGTAAATAGTTAGGGTCCCAGCACTGATCCCTGCGGCACCCCACTAGTTACTGATTGCCAACCCGAGAATGAACCATTTATCCCGACTCTCTATTTTCTGTTAGTTAGCCAATCTTCTATCCATGCTAATATATTACCCCCAGCCCTGTGAACGTTTATCTTGTGCAATAACCTTTTATATCATCATAGGCAGTCTCTCAAAGCGAGGATGACTTGCTTCCACGCCAAAAAGGGATGAGTTCACAGGTGTTTCAATGAAGAACCGAATATTCCAGATCCCGAACGACATCTTGGAGGGTGGAAGATGCCTGTGCTTGGATTTTTTTTAACATGTGGTGGCCGTTGCACACCAGCCACCACACGGGCTTGACAGAGCTAGGTCTTGGTCCAGTGGAAAGGATTACCCAAGACAACTGGAGACCAGCTCTGCTGCACGGAGCGAACACGCACACATATAGCAGTGTGGGCTGGCCCATGCTGTCCCTGGGCCCTCGCCCCTTCTGGGCTCCAGAATCACACCTCTCCTGGGCCCCGGTCAGTTCCCTCTACAAACTCTTGCGCTCCTTCACCTCTCCTGCTGTGCCTGCCTGCACTGCAATCAGTGACCTGTCTTCACAGCCGTCACCCTCCTGCAGTGGTATGCCACAGCACGCTGCTCCCTCTGATGGCCCCGGCCTGCTGATGGTCTTGCAGACCCAGGCTGGGCCGCTGCACACTGCTCCCTCTAATGCAGCCTTTCAATCACAGTAAATCCTCTTTTATATGGCACCTTGTCAAATGCCTTCTGGAAGTCCAAATACACCACATCCATTGGTTCCCCTTTATCCACCCTGTTCATTACATCCTCAAAGAATTCCAGCACATTTGTCAAACATGATTTCCCCTTCATAAATCCATGCTGACTCTGCCTGACTGAATTATGTTATTCCAAATGTCTTGCTACTGCTTCTTTAATAATGGACTCCAACATTTTCCCAACCACAGATGTTAGGCTAACTGGTCTATAGTTTGCTGCTTCTTGTCTGCCTCCTTTTTTAAATAGGGGCATTACATTTTCAGTTTTCCAATTTGCTGGGAACTCCCCAGAATCCAGGGAATTTTGATAAATTACAACCAATGCATCCACAATCCCTGCCGTTACTTCTTTTAAGACCCTAGGATGCAAGCCATCAGGTTCAGGGGATTTATCCGCCTTTAGTCCCATTATTTTATTGAGTACCACTTCCTTAGTGATTGTGATTGTGTTCCTCCCCCTCATAGCCCCTTGACTATCCACTGTTGAGATATTGTTAGTGTCTTCTACTGTAAAGACTGATACAAAATATTTGTTCAGAGTTTCTGCCATCTCCCTGTTCCCCATTACTAACTCCCCGGTCTTGTCCTCTAAATGACCAACATTTACTTTAGCCACTCTTTTTCCTTTTTATATACCTATAGAAACTCTTGCTATCTGTTTTTATATTTTGTGCTAGTTTACTTTCATAGTCTATCTTCCCTTTCTTAATCATTTTTTGAATCATTCTTTGTTGGCTTTTAAAAGCCTCCCAATCTTCTGTCCTCCCATTAGTTTTGGCCACTTTGTATGCCCTTGTTTTTAATTGGATACCGTCCTCTATTTCTTTTGTTCGGCACCAGTAGTCATGTTTGACAACCACTTAGTCACCAGGCCCAGCCAATAGAGAGTGGCTTCACAACTCAGCCAATAGAAAGCGGACGAGGTACCCGACCATCCAATAGAAAGCGGGACAGCCAGTCAATGCAGAGCGAGGCAGAGGCAGAGACACAGCCAACCAACAGAGAGTGGGCGAGTCACCAGGCCCAGAAAATAGAGACTGGCATTGCAACTCAACCAATAGAAAGCGGGCCAGCCACGCAAGCCAGCCAATAGAGAGCGGGCCGGCGACATAGCCAACCAATAGAAAGCGGGCTAGACACCCAGCCAGCCAATATAGAGCAAGGAGAAAGATGGAGACTGGGAAAATGGTGGCTTGGGGAGATCGTGACTGTAATTAAGAATTCATAGCAACATATTGCTATTTAGAACTAGTTGGTTTAGTAGCAAAGGTTTAACAATCACACTACATGTGAGTGACATTTTAGGACACATGGACAGAGTAGACATTTTGCTCCTGATCATAATTTACAATACTTAATTTCATCCTCACTTACTGAGCCACATTATTGTTAATTTAGTCGAATGGAGTCTCGTCGCCAATAGCATGCAGAAACCAAGCGCAGGCAATGGAAGAAGCATGCAGCAAACCAGTCCCACCCACCCTTTCCTTCAACCACTGTCTGTCCCACCTGTGACAGAGACTGTAATTCCCGTATTGGACTGTTCAGTCACCTGAGAACTCATTTTTAGAGTGGAAGCAAGTCTTCCTCGATTTCGAGGGACTGCCTCTGATGATGAATTTAGTGACCAGATTTCCCTGTTAATGTGACCCGCTCCAGAACCATAGTTCAGTGAGTATTTTCCTCTTTTATTGCCTCTCTGTTGGATGATTTTATGTAATTGAGCATTCTCTATATTTGGTATTTACAGTTTCTTGGAGACAGTTCCCTTAAGTTCTATGTGTTGAAGCAATCCCTTGATTTAGTGTTTCACCTGCTTGTGCCTTTTCTGGCATTATTCAGTCCTTTGATTAGATTATTATTGGACTGTTCTTCGATTATTATACTCATTCTCAAGTATTATTACTCCCGATGATGTATTACAAGAAATCTAGTATTGTTTTCCTTGGTTTGTATTCCTACAGTTCACCGCATAAATAAAGGATTTGGAAACTGAAGCCCTGATCTTTGACCATGTTTCTTTGTGTAGTGGTTGACACTGGCTGGCGGAGTTATCGCTTGCCTCAAACTACACTCTCACAGAAACCAGTACATTACACATGACCAGTTCATCCACCAGGTCACAACCACCTGCCTCATCGTGGATCGCCTGAACCCAAATGGCTGGGGTTTTATTTAATTTTGTGAACATTACGTGACTGGCTAAGCCACTCTCAATTCAATAGCTCTACAACTATTTTAAAATAACTTTACACCAAGTGCCCCCTTTACACCAAGAACCCACAAATTTACAAATCAACTGGGAACTTTGCCAAATCAAATTAAAATTCTGTTCCCGGGGGTGATGACGCACTCCAGTCCCTCCGGTGCCCACCTCTCGCGGAAGGCCGCGAGCGTACCGGTGGACCCCGCGTGCTCCATCTCCAGGGACACCCTGGCTTGGATGTAACCGTGGAAGAGAGGCAGGCAGTCGGGCTGAATGACACCTTCGACCACCCGCTGCCTGGACCGGCTGATGGCCCCCTTGGTTATGCCCAGGAGCAGGCCTACGAGGCGGCCCTCGGATCTGCCCGCTCCCCTCCGCACAGGGTGCCCAAAGATCAGGAGTGTGGGACTGAAGTGCAACCAGAATTTGAGGAGCAGCGCCTTCAAATATTGGAAGAGGAGCTGCAACCTCACACATTCGACATATACATGGAACACGGACTCCTCCAGATCGCAGAAAATGCAGGCGGCCTGGGATTATGTGAACTGACTTAAACTTATTGCAAGGGACTACCCCATACAACACCCTCCAGGCCACCCCCCAATAGATAAAGGGAAAACACCCACATAGAGAGCCCTCCATTGGGGACCCCTGCCTCCTCCAAACGGCAAGCTGGTGCGCCATTCAACAGCTCTACAACTATTTTAAGTTGTGATCAGTATTCAAATGTGTTATGTCTCAAATAAAGCAATGTGATTGAGTACTGTAGACTTGAGTAAGTGTGACCTTTGTCTCTTTATTCTGACTCCAGAGTGCTGGCCCAGCATGGGAGGCCTGCTTATATACAGTGCTCCCAAGGGCTGCTGGGATCCCTTGGGACTCCAACAGATGCGCCCTCTGGTGGCAGTAGAATGCTAGTTACAAGATGTTGCGTACATAACATCACTCCCCCGCAAAGTCAATAATACACTTTACAGGGTGAGACGATCTGGGGCTTTTTGCTCCCTAGTCGATCGGCTCGGTACAAACACAGGTGCAGGTGAGTTGGTTGGGCCTTCGCTGGACTGCTGTGCAGCTGGCCTTGCTGGGCTGCTGGGGATGATGAGTTCAGCTTCGTGGTCAACCGTCATGTCGGTTGCCACTTGTGTGTATCGGAGGGTCGAAGTTGGTCGTGTCCTCTTCAGGTTGCTCGTGGCTGTCTGTGATCGCAGTTTGGTTTGGTCCAAATGCTTTCTGTCAGTTAGTCCATTTGCATGGTTGACCTCAAACACCCTACTCCCTTCTTTGGCTACGACAGTGCCAGCAAGCCATTTGGGACCGTGTCCATAGTTGAGTACAAATACAGGGTCATTGACTTCAATATCGCGTGACAAATTTGCGCGATCGTGGTACATGCTTTGTTGATGATGCCTGCCCTCGACAGGATCATGGAGATCAGGATGGACTAGAGAGAGCCTTGTTTTGAGTGCCCTTTTCATGAACAGTTTGGCAGGGGGAGCCCCGGTGAGCGAGTGGGGTCTTGTGCGGTAGCTGAGCAGGACTCGGGCAGATGGGTCTGCAGGGAGCCTTCCGACACACGTTTCAAGCTTTGCTTGATGGTTTGGACTGCCCGTTCTGCCTGGCCATTAGATGCGGGCTTGAACGGGCCAGATGTGATGTGTTTGGTCCCATTGCGGGTCATGAATTCCTTGAATTCAGCGCTGGTGAAGCACAGCCCATTGTCGCTGACAAGGACATCAGGCAGTCCGTGCGTGGCAAACATGGCTCGTAGGCTTTCGATGGTGGACGTGCTTACAGACATTATTACACACTCAATCCATTTTGAATTAGCATCCACAACAAACAAGAACATTTTGCCTAGAAACGGGCCAGCGAAGTCAACGTGGATCCTAGATCACGGTTTGGAGGGCCATGACCACAAACTTAGCGGTGCCTCCCTAGATGCATTGCTCAGTTGAGGGCAAGTGTTGCATTGGCGCACGCAAGACTTCAAATCTGAGTCGATGCCGGGCCACCACACATGGGATCTGGCTATAGCTTTCATCATTACTATGCCTGGGTGGTTACTGTGTCGGTCACGTATGAATGTTTCCCTGCCTTTCTTAGGCAAAACCACGCGATTACCCGACAAAAGACAATCCGCCTGTATGGACATTTCGTCTTTGCGCCGCTGGAACGGCTTGATCTCTTCATGTATCTCCGCTGGGACGCTGGACCAGCTCCCATGGAGGACACAGTATTTTACAAGGGCCAGTAAAGGATCCTGGCTGGCCCAGGTCCTGATCTGGTGGGCCGTAACAGGTGACTTTTCGTTTTCAAATGCATCCATCACCAAGAGCAAGTCTGCAGGCTGTGCCATTTCCACCCCGGTGGTGGGCAATGGTAGTCGACTGAGAGCATCAGCGCAGTTCTCTGTGCCTAGTCTGTGGCGAATTACATAGTTATATGCAGACAGCGTGAGCATCCATCTTTGGACCTTTGCTCTCTGAGAATAGCGATATGAGCGGCTTATGGTCAGTTTCTAACTCGAACTTAAGCCCAAACAGTTGCTGGTGCATTTTTTTCACCCCCAAACCCATGCCAGAGCTTCTTTTTCAATCATGCCGTAGGCCTGTTCGGTATTGGACAAACTCCTGGATGCACAAGTGACCGGTTGCAATGTTCCCAATTCGTTGGCTTGTTGTTACACACACCCGACCCTGTACAAAGACTCGCACTAAACGTTTACATGGGTCATACAGAGTAAGCAATTTGTTGGAACATAACAGATTTCTGGCTTTCCCAAAAGCAGACTCTTGTGATTTCCCCCATACCCAGTCATCTCCTTGCATAGCAACACATGTAGAGGTTCTAGCAAGGTGCTTAACCGGGGTAGGAAATTACCCAAATAATTGAGGAGTCCCAGGAACGACAGCAGCTCCGTCACGTTCTGTGGTCTCGGCGCGTTCTTGAAGGCCTCCGTCTTGGCATTGGTGGGTCTGATGCCGTCTGCCGCGATTCTTCTCCCTAAGAACTCGACCTCTGGCACCAGGAAAACACACTACGAGCGTTTCAACCTGAGTCCCACACAATCTAGCCGACTTAGAACCTCTTCCAGGTTCTGCAAGTGTTTGATGGTGTCCCGACCCGTGATCACTCTGTCGTCCTGGAAAGCCACGGTGCGTGGAACTGACTTTAGCATGTTCCTTTGAAAAATAACCGCGGCCGATCGAATCCCAAATGGGGATTGATTGTGGATGAACAGACCTTTGTGCGTGTTGATGCAGATGAGGCCTTTCGAAGATTCCGCCAGCTCCTGTGTCATGTAGGCCGACGTCAGGTCCATCTTGGTGAACGTCTTCCCTTCCTGCCAGCGTTGCAAATAGGTCATCTGCCTTGGATAGCGGGTACTGGTCCTGCAGTGAAAAACGGTGAATCGTTACTTTGTCGTCCCCACAAATTCTGACCGTGCCATCACCCTTGAGAACCGGAACAATCGGACTGACCCACTCGTTGAACTCAACCGGCGCAATGATGCCCTCTCGTTGCAGCCTGTCCAGCTCGATCTCCACTTTCTCTCGCATCATGTATGGCACCGCACGTGCCTTGTGGTGGATGGGTTGTGTACCGGGAACCAAGTGGATCTGCACCTTCGCCCCGGAGAAATTTCCGATGCCTGGCTCAAACAACGACAGGAACTTGCTCAAAACCTGGGCACATGAGGCGTCGTCGACAGATGAAAGCGCTCGGATGTCCCAGTTCCAGCGGATTTTTCCCAGCCAGCTTCTGCCGAACAGAGTGGGGCCATCTCCTGGTACATTGCATAGTGGTAGTTCGTGCACCGTTCCATCATAGGAGACTTTTACTGCTGCACTGCCAATTACAGGGATCAGCTCTTTAGTTTAAGTTCTGAGCTTGGTATGAATAAGGCTCAGCTTGGGCCTTTGTGCCTTGTTGCAACACAGCCTCTCGAAGGCCTTTTTGCTGACGATAGACTGACTCGCACACATGTCCAATTCCATGGATACTGGAATTCCGTTCAGTTCAACTTTTAATATGATCGGTGGACATTTCATGGTGAAGGTGTGTACCCTGTACACTTCTGCCTCCTCGGTTTGAGTCTCTAGTTCAGTTTGATCCATCATGGATCAGTCTTCCTCTGCAACGTGGTGGTTTGCAGGGTTTGCAGCTCGTTTGCACATTCGCTGGAGGTATCCCATTGTTCCACAGCCTTTGCACGCATTGTGTTTGAAGCGGCATTGATGGGCTCGATGATCACCTCCGCAGCACCAACAAGGTGTTAACTGCCTCGCATTAACGCTTGATGGCGGACTCAGTCATCTGAGGTCGTGCAGCTGCAGGCGTGTGTGTTCTGCCATATGCATTCCTGCCTGAAAACGACGTTACTTGCCAATGCATCTTTATGTTGTGAAATTTGTTTGGTGTTATCGCTGGTGGACATAAATGCCTGGGCTATCGTTATGGCTTTGCTCAGGTTTGGTGTTTCAACAGTCAATAGTTTGCGAAGGATAGCCTCATGGCCAATGCCAAGCACAACAAAGTCTCTTAGCATTTGTTCCAAGTATCCACCGAATTCGCAATGTCCTGCAAGGCGCCTTAGTTTGGCGACGTAGCTCGCCACTTCCTGGCCTTCAGATCGTTGACACGTGTAGAACCGATACCTTGCCATCAGAACGCTCTCCTTCAGATTTAGGTGCTCCCGGACCAGCGTACACAGTTCTTCATACAATTTGGTTGTTGGTTTCACCGGAGCAAGAAGGTTCTTCATGAAGCAAAAGGTTGTTGCCCCGCAGACGGTGAGCAGGATCGCCCTTCGTTTGGCAGGTTTCTCATTCCATTCCAGCTCGTTGGCCACGAAGTATTGGTTGAGTTGCTCCACGAAGGCTTCCCAGTCATCACCTTCTGAAAATTTCCCCAGGATAACAACAATTCTCTGCATTTTCGCGTGATGGTTCGTTATCTATTACTCGTCGGCAGTTGTTATGTCTCAAATAAAGCAATGTGACTGAGTACTGTAGACTTGAGTAAGTGTGACCTTAGTCTCTTTATTCTGACTCCAGAGTGCTGGCACAGCATGGGAGGCCTCCTTATCTACAGTGCTCCCAAGGGATGCTGGGATCCCTTGGAACTCCAACAGATGCGCCCTCTGGTGGCGGTAGAATGCTGGTTGCAAGGTGTTGCATACAAAACAAAGTGCCCCCTGATTAAAGGGGGAGGGACACTCCAGGGGCAGCACTGGCCAACCCACACTGCGATATGTGTGTGCACGAGGTCCATGCAGCAGAGCTGGTCTGCAGTCCTGGTTAACCCTTGCCACTGGACCAAGACCTAGCTCTGTCAAGCCCGTGTGGTGGCTGGTGTGCAACGGTCACCACACGTTAAAAAAATCCACCCACAGGCATCTTCCACCCTTCAATATGCAGTTCGAGATCTGGAATATTAGGTCCTTCATTGAAACACCTGTGAACTCATTGAACTCATCCCTTTTTGGCGTGAAAGCAAGTCATCCTCGATTCAAGGGACCACATGAGAAGAGAACGCTGAGGTGTGGGATTAATTGGACAGCTCTTTCAAAGAGCCAGCACAGGCATGATGGGCCGAATGGCCTCCTTCATGCTGTAAGTTTCTATAAACATGTCGTCGTTGTGTACTACAAAGATAACCAAGGCAACAACCAAGATCCAGTCTTAACACACTTCTATATAACCGACTGCAATTGTTTCACCTGGGATCTTCTGCTGACTACTTGAAGTCTCGGCCAGACCTGTAGATTCAGATCGCTCAGGCAGCTGACACCAGACAAATTTCTGCCTTTGTCCTAACTGTGCATGATAATTAAAACGTACTCATGCCTTCCTGATCAATGCATCCTTGGATCCTTCGAAGATTGGTTTTTATTGACAACGCATCTTCCTAAACATTCGCTCGAGATCAGTTATTTGATCCTTCTGCTTGTGTTTATTACACTCGCCACTGAAGTCATACATAGCAGTGTCAGCCGTGGCTCAGTGGGTAACACACTCGCCTCCAAGTCAGAAGGTTGTGGGTTCAAGTCCAACGCCACGAACTTGAGCACATAAACCTAGGCTGACACTGCGCTGCAGTGCTGAGGGAGTGCTGCACTGTCGGGTGTGTTGTCCTCTGGGTGAGACATTAAACCGAGGCCCTGTCTGCCCCTCTCAGGTGGACGCAAAATATCCCATGGCACTATTTAGAAGACGAGCAGGGGAGTTATCCCCGGTGTCCTGGCCCCTCAATCAACATAAAAACAGATGATCTGGTCATCATCACATTGCTGTTTGTGGCCTCCCGACCCGCGAGAGAATACCTCCGCAGGTTGGGCTATAAAAGAGCTGGAACGACGTACCAGTAGAACTTTGAGCACAAGCTGCTCCAAGTGTGCGACAATTTCGGGGTGGGCAACTGGGTGACGTCATCAGGACCCAGGTCGCGTTTGGAGCGTGGGCAGGAGCATCGGCGGGGCCCTGGTACAGCAGAGGAGCGGAAAGGTCGGGGCGGAGGTGCAGCGAGTGATCGAGGCGGAGCAGCAATGAGGGATCGTGGCAGAGGTGGGTCGAATGTTTGTGGCGGGTTTGTGGCGAAGGAGCGGCGAGAGATCGTGGTGGAGATGCAGCAAATGAGTGTATGGGGCCCAGGGGCAGCATGGACCAGCCCACACTGCGATATGTGTGCGCACTAGGTCCGTGCAGCAGAGTTGGTCTCCAGTCGTCCTGATTAACCCTTGCCACTGGATAATGGCCTAGCTCTGTCGTGCCCGTGTGGTGGCTGATGTGCAACGGTCACCAGACGTTAAAAAAATCCACACACAGGCATCTTCCACCCCCTCCATTGGAGTTCAGGACTGGAATATTGGGTCCTTCATTGAAACATCTGTGAACTTGTCCCCATTGGTGTGGAAGCAAGTCATCCTCGTTCGAGGGACTGCCGATGATATGCTGTTTGTGGGAGCTTGCTGTGCACAAATTGGCTGCTGTGTTTCCCACATTACAACAGTGACGACACTCCAAAAGTACTTCATTGGCTGTAAAGCGCTTTGAGACGTCCGCTGGTCATGAACGGCGCGATATAAATATATATATATATTTACAAATTCCCTGGCAGAACAGACGCACTAACATTAGCATCCTCGATCAGACCAACATTCCCAGCATTGAAGCACTGACCACACTCAATCAGCTCCGCTGGGCAGGCCACATCGTCCGCATGCCAGACACGAGACTCCCGAATCAAGTGCTCTACTCGGAACTCCTTCACGGCAAACGAGCCAAAGGTGGACAGAGGAAACGTTACAAGGACACCCTCAAAGCCTCCCTGGTGAAGTGCAGCAACCTCACCGACTCCTGGGGGTCCCTGGCCGAAGACCACCCTGGTTGGAGGAGGTGGATCTGGGAGGGTGCTAAGCACCGAGACTCGTCGGCAAGTGCATGAGGAAGACAAGCGCAGGCTGTGGAAGGAACGTGCAACAAACCTGTCCCGCCCACCCTTACCCTCAACCTGTCCCACCTGTGGCTCTCGCATTGCACTGTTCAGCCACCTAAGGACTCATTCTAAGAGTGGAAGCAAGTCTTCCTCGATTCCGAGGGACTGCCTATGATGATGATAAACACAAATCTTTCATTATTAATCACTCATGGTTGATGTCACCCCAGTCACTTATTTCCTTTCACAAGCATTACTTGCAGATAATAATCAGACACTTGGGGCAGACTGTGATCCAGTCTTTCTTCTGTGGCTCCCCAGTTACCCTGGTTACCTTCGAAAGCCTGTTGCTCCAAGGTACAAGGCAGTTTGATTATAAACCCTTAACTCTGGAGGATGTCCAACACAGTCACCACTTTTTATTTCTGCTTATGCATTCTCGTATTGTGAGGTGGACTCACGACAGTAAAATTATAGTCCAGGGGTTGCTATCCTAGGTTTTAAACTTTCTCCCACCATTTATGATTTCCCAAGGATAGATGTCTCTTTTTCATCGTCACCACGATGTTTGAGACACAGTCAGTTATTTAATGTTCGGGATTTTAATCGACACAAGTACTCCGAGAAAATGGTTACCTTTTCTGCTTCTCCAACTGCCCCTGGTGAACCCTCGTGGGTTTATCCAACATCTCTGCCATGACTGAAAATGTTTTAGTATTTGAATTGTTTAAGTATTTTTAGCACCCAGCATTATTGTTTACATTTTGTTTTTCACATTAACAATAATTTGATACTTAGCTTTAATTTCAAGCATAAGTTAACTAAAATCACTCATGTTGGAAGGCATCTAAACCTGAGGGAGTCAGCACTGTCTTTTATTTTTGTCGGAGGAGGAATGCCCAAGCCTTGGATCACCAAACATGTCACCGACGGGCACTACTGAGTGCCGAGCCGATGGCCCACACCTCACCGTAGGCAACTAGGCCCATACAGCAGAGCTTGGTCTCCAGTCGCCTCGGACCCCCTTGCCTCTGGACCAAGACCTTGCTCAGCCAAGCCCATGTGGTAGTCAGTGTGCAACGACCACCCCACGTTAAAATAACTCACACACAGGCACCTTCCACCCTTTCAGTCACCTAAGAACTCATCTTTAGAGTGGAAGCAAGTCTTCCTCGATTTCGAGGGACTACTTATGATGATGATGATGATCTAAGGCTTTCATCTTATAAGCATCACGTACCTTTCCAGAGCCATTTACTCATCCAGTGCAAGTTTCATTTGGTTAGTATCACACATCATGATCGAAACAAATGAAATTGTAATGCATTGCCTCCTCCTCACTGAGACCATTCCACCCCAGAGCCCCTGTTCCCCACTGAACCCCCATCCACCCTCCCGCTCTCCCGTTACCCACCGAACGCCCATCCCCCCTCGGTCCCCCCTGTTACCCACCGAACCCCCATTCCCCCGGCTTTCCTGGTCCCCTGCCGAGCCCCCGTTCCCCCCGAGCCCACGTTCCCATCCGCTCCCCACTGAGCCCCCGTTTCTCCCCCCCATTCCCCCGTTTACCCCCCGTTCCCCACCGAGCCCCTGTTTACCCCCCCCATTCCCCGTTACCCCACTAAGCCCCCGTGCTCCCCCGAGCCCCCGTTTCCCCCCCGGGCCCCCGTTTCTGCCCCCATTCCCCCCCGAGCCCCCGTTTACCCCCAGTTCCCGCCATTCCCTTCCGAGCCTCCGTTTCCTGCCCCCATTCCACCCCGTTCCCCGGTTTCCCCACCGTTCCCGACGAGCCCCCGTTCCCCACCGTTCCCGACGAGCCCCCGTTCCCCACCGTTCCCGACGAGCCCCCGTTCCCCACCGTTTCCGACGAGCCCCCGTTCCCCACCGAGCCCCCGTTCCCCCCCGTTCCCCACCGAGCCCCCGTTTCCCCCCCCAGTGCCCCACCGAGCCCCCGTTTCCCCCCCCGTTCCCCACCGAGCCTCCGTTTCCCCCCCACCGAGCCACCGTTTCCCCCCTGAGCCCCTGTTCCCCACCGAGCCCCCGTTTCACCCCCCGAGCCCCTGTTCCCCACTGAGCCCCCGTTCCCCAGTTTCCCCACCGTTCCCGACAAGCCCCCGTTCCCGACGAGCCCCCGTTCCCCCCCAGTTCCCCACCGAGCCCCCGTTTCCCCCCCCCATTCCCCACCGAGCCCCCGTTCCCCCCCCAGTTCCCCACCGAGCCCCCGTTTCCCCCCCCCATTCCCCACCGAGCCCCCGTTTCCCCCCCCAGTTCCCCACAGAGCCCCCGTTTCCCCCCCCATTCCCCCCCCGTTCCCCACCGAGCCCCCATTCCCCCCCCAGTTCCCCACCGAGCCCCCGTTTCTCCCCCCATTCCCCCCCGTTCCCCCCCAGTTCCCCACCAAGCCTCCGTTACCCCCCCACTGAGCCCCCGTTTCCCCCCCCCCCCCGAGCCCCTGTTCCCCACTGAGCCCCCGGTCCCCCCCAGTTCCCCACCGAGCCTCCGTTTCCCCACCCCGAGCCCCTGTTCCCCACTGAGCCCCCGTTCCCCGGTTTCCCCACCGAGCCTCCGTTTCCCCCCCCGAGCCCCTGTTCCCCACTGAGCCCCCGGTCCCCCCCAGTTCTCCACCGAGCCTCCGTTTCCCCCCCCGAGCCCCTGTTCCCCACTGAGCCCCCGTTCCCCGGTTTCCCCACCGAGCCCCCGTTTCCCCCCCGAGCCCCTGTTCCCCACTGAGCCCCCGTTCCCCGGTTTCCCCACCGAGCCCCCGTTTCCCCCCCGAGCCCCTGTTCCTCACTGAGCCCCCGTTACCCGGTTTCCCCACCGAGCCCCCGTTTCCCCCCCGAGCCCCTGTTCCCCACTGAGCCCCCGTTCCCCGGTTTCCCCACCGTTCCCGACGAGCCCCCGTTCCCCACCGAGCCCCCGTTCCCCCCCATAGCCCGCATTTCCCCCCCGTTCCCCACCGAGCCCCCGTTCCCCCCATAGCCCGCATTTCCCCCCCGTTCCCCACCGAGCCCCCGTCCCCCCCCGAGCCCCCGCCCCCCCCCCGAGCCCCCGTTTCCCCCCCCTGTTCCCCCCGAGCCCTCGTTTCCCCCCATTCCCCCCCGTTCCCCACCGAGCCCCCGTTTCCCCCCCAGTTCCCCACCGAGCCCCCGTTTCCCCCCCCATTCCCCCCCAGTTCCCCACCGAGCCTCCGTTCCCCCCCCACCGAGCCCCCGTTTCCCCCCCATCCCCCCAGTTCCCCACCGAGCCTCCGTTTCCCCCCCACCGAGCTCCCGTTTCCCCCCCCATTCCCCCCCAGTTCCCCACCGAGCCTCCGTTTCCCCCCCACCGATCCCCCGTTTCCCCCCCATCCCCCCCGTTCCCCCCAGTTCCCCACCGAGCCTCCGTTTCCCCCCCACCGAGCCCCCGTTTCCCCCCATTCCCCCCAGTTCCCCACTGAGCCCCCATTTCCCCCTCCAGTTCCCACCGAGCCCCCGTTCCCCCCCCGAGCCCCCGTTCGCCCCCGAGCCCCCGTTTCGCCCCTGAGCCCCCGTTCCCCACCGAGCCCCCGTTCCCCCCATAGCCCACATTTCCCCACCGAGCCCCCGTTCCCCCCACAGCCCACATTTCCCCACCGAGCCCCCGTTCCCCCCATAGCCCACATTTCCCCACCGAGCCCCCGTTGCCCCCCATGCCCCCGTTCCCCCCCGAGCCCCCATTCCCCACCGGGCCCCCGTTCCCCCGTTCCCACCGAGCCTCCGTTTCCCCCCACCGAGCCCCCGTTTCCCCCCTGTTCCCCCTGTTCCCCCCCAGTTCCCCACTGAGCCCCCGTTTCCCCCTCCAGTTCCCCACCGAGCCCCCGTTCGCCCCCCGAGCCCCCGTTCCGCACCGAGCCCCCGTTCCCCACCGAGCCCCCGTTCCCCACCGAGCCCCCGTTCCCCCCCATAGCCCACATTTCCCCACCGAGCCCCCGTTCCCCCCATAGCCCACATTTCCCCACAGAGCCCCCGTTCCCCCCATAGCCCACATTTCCCCACCGAGCCCCCGTTCCCCCCCCGAGCCCCCATTCCCCACCGAGCCCCCGTTCCCCCCCCCGTGCCCCCGTTCCCCCCCCGAGCCCCCGTTCCCCACCGGGCCCCCGTTCCCCCACGGGCCCCCGTTCCCCCACGGGCCCCCGTTCCCCACCGAGCCCTCGTTTCCCCCCGCAGTTCCCCACCGAGCCCCCGTTTCCCCCCGCAGTTCCCCACCGAGCCCCCGTTTCCCCCCCACCGAGCCCCCGTTTCCCCCCGAGCCCCTGTTCCCCACTGAGCCCCCGTTTCCCCCTCCAGTTCCACACCGAGCCCCCGTTTCCCCCCCGAGCCCCTGTTCCCCACTGAGCCCCTGTTTCCCCCTCCAGTTCCCCACCGAGCCCCCGTTTCCCCCTCCAGTTCCCCACCGAGCCCCCGTTTCCCCCCCCAGTTCCCCACCGAGACCCCGTTCCCCCCCCCCGAGCCCCTGTTCCCCACTGAGCCCCCGTTTCCCCCTCCAGTTCCCCACCGAGCCCCCGTTTCAACCCCCCCGAGCCCCTGTTCCCCACCGAGCCCCCGTTTCCCCCTCCAGTTCCCCACCGAGCCCCCGTTTCCCCCCCATTCCCCACCGAGCCCCCGTTCCCCACCGAGCCCCCGTTTCCCCCCCATTCCCCACCGAGCCCCCGTTCCCCCCATAGCCCACATTTCCCCACCTAGCCCCCGTTCCCCCCGAGCTCGCATTCCCCACCGAGCCCCCGTTCCCCTCCCCCCGTGCCCCCGTTCCCCCCCGAGCCCCCATTCCCCACCGGGCCCCCGTTCCCCCCGAGCCCTCGTTTCCCCCCCATTCCCCCCCGTTCCCCACCGAGCCCCCGTTTCCCCCCCAGGTCCCCACCGAGCCCCCGTTTCCCCCCCCATTCCCCCCGTCCCCCCCCAGATCCCCACCGAGACCCCGTTTCCCCCCCCACCGATCCCCTGCTTCCCCCCTGAGCCCCTGTTCCCCACTGAGCCCCCGTTCCCCCCTCCAGTTCACCACCGAGCCCCCGTTTCCTCCCCGAGCCCCCGTTTCCGCCCTGAGCCCCCGTTTCTTCCCCACCAAACCCCCGTTTCCCCCCCGTTCACCACCGAACCCCCGTTTCCCCCCCCGTTCTCCACCGAGCCCCCGTTTCCCCCCCCATTCCCCACCGAGACCCCGTTCCCCGGTTTCCCCACCGTTCCCGACGAGGCCTCGTTCCCCCCCCCCACGAGCCCCCATTCCCCACCGGGCCCCCGTTCCCCCACGGGCCCCCGTTCCCCACCGAGCCCTCGTTTCCCCCCCCCATTCCCCCCCGTTCCCCACCGAGCCCTCGTTTCCCCCCCCATTCCCCTCCCGTTCCCCACCGAGCCCCCGTTTCCCCCGCAGTTCCCCACCGAGCCCCCGTTTCCCCCCCAGTTCCGCACCGAGCCCCCGTTTCCCCCCCGAGCCCCTGTTCCCCACTGAGCCCCCGTTTCCCCCTCCAGTTCCCCACCGAGCCCCTGTTCCCCACTGAGCCCCCGTTTCCCCCTCCAGTTCCCCACCGAGCCCCTGTTCCCCACTGAGCCCCCGTTTCCCCCTCCAGTTCCCCAACCGAACCCCCGTTTCCCCCCCAGTTCCCCACCGAGACCCCATTTCCCCCCCGAGCCCCTGTTCCCCACTGAGCCCCCGTTTCCCCCTCCAGTTCCCCACCGAGCCCCCGTTTCCCCCCCCCCGAGCCCCTGTTCCCCACCGAGCCCCCGTTTCCCCCCCCCATTCCCCACCGAGACCCCGTTCCCCGGTTTCCCCACCGTTCCCGACGATGCCCCGTTCCCCCCCCACGAGCCCCCATTCCCCACCGGGCTCTCGTTTCCCCACGGGCCCCCGTTCCCCACCGAGCCCTCGTTTCCCCCCCATTCCCCACCGAGCCCTCGTTTCCCCCCCCATTCCCCCCCGTTCCCCATCGAGCCCCCGTTTCCCCCCGCAGTTCCCCACCGAGCCCCCGTTTCCCCCCGCAGTTCCCTACCGAGCCCCCGTTTCCCCCCCCAGTTCCCCCCCAAGCCGCTGTTCCCCACTGAGCCCCCGTTTCCCCCTCCAGTTCCCCACCGAGCCCCCGTTTCCCCCCTGAGCCTCTGTTCCCCACTGAGCCCCCGTTTCCCCCTCCAGTTCCCCACCGATCCCCCGTTTCCCCCCCCATTCCCCCCGTTCCCCCCCCAGTTCCCCACCGAGACCCCATTTCCCCCCCACCGATCCCCCGTTTCCCCCCCCGAGCCCCTGTTCCCCACTGAGCCCCCGTTTCCCCCCCAGTTCACCACCGAGACCCCGTTTCCCCCCCCGAGCCCCTGTTCCCCACTGAGCCCCCGTTTGCCCCCCCCAGTTCCCCACCGTGACCCCGTTTCCCCCCCCCCCGAGCCCCTGTTCCCCACTGAGCCCCCGTTTCCCCCTCCAGTTCCCCACCGAGCCCCCGTTTCCCCCCCCGAGCCCCTGTTCCCCACTGAGCCCCCGTTTCCCCCGCCAGTTCCCCACCGAGACCCCGTTTCCCCCCCCCCGAGCCCCTGTTCCCCACTGAGCCCCCGTTTCCCCCCCATTCCCCACCGTTCCACCGTTCCCCACTGAGCCCCCGTTTCCCCCCCATTCCCCACCGTTCCACCGTTCCCCACCAAGCCCCCGTTTCCCCCTCCAGTTCACCACCGAGCCCCCGTTTCCCCCCCGAGCCCCCGTTTCCGCCCTGAGCCCCCGTTTCTTCCCCACCGAACCCCCGTTTCCCCCCCCGTTCACCACCGAACCCCCGTTTCCCCCCCCGTTCACCACCGAGCCCCCGTTTCCCCCCCCATTCCCCACCGAGACCCCGTTCCCCGGTTTCCCCACCGTTCCCGACGAGGCCTCGTTTCCCCCCCCACGAGCCCCCATTCCCCACCGGGCCCCCGTTCCCCCACGGGCCCCCGTTCCCCACCGAGCCCTCGTTTCCCCCCCCCCATTCCCCACCGAGCCCTCGTTTCCCCCCCCATTCCCCTCCCGTTCCCCACCGAGCCCCCGTTTCCCCCCGCAGTTCCCCACCGAGCCCCCGTTTCCCCCCCAGTTCCGCACCGAGCCCCCGTTTCCCCCCGAGCCCCTGTTCCCCACTGAGCCCCCGTTTCCCCCTCCAGTTCCCCACCGAGCCCCCGTTTCCCCCCCGAGCCCCTGTTCCCCACCGAGCCCCCGTTTCCCCCCGCAGTTCCCCACCGAGACCCCGTTTCCCCCCCGAGCCCCTGTTCCCCACTGAGCCCCCGTTTCCCCCTCCAGTTCCCCACCGAGCCCCCGTTCCCCCCCCGAGCCCCTGTTCCCCACCGAGCCCCCGTTTCCCCCCCCCATTCCCCACCGAGACCCCGTTCCCCGGTTTCCCCACCGTTCCCGACGATGCCCCGTTCCCCCCCCCACGAGCCCCCATTCCCCACCGGGCCCCCGTTTCCCCACGGGCCCCCGTTCCCCACCGAGCCCTCGTTTCCCCCCCCCATTCCCCCCCGTTCCCCACCGAGCCCTCGTTTCCCCCCCCGTTCCCCACCAAGCCCCCGTTTCCCCCCCGCAGTTCCCCACCGAGCCCCCGTTTCCCCCCGCAGTTCCCCACCGAGCCCCCGTTTCCCCCCCCAGTTCCGCACCGAGCCCCCGTTTCCCCCCCGAGCCCCTGTTCCCCACTGAGCCCCCGTTTCCCCCCCAGTTCACCACCGAGACCCCGTTTCCCCCCGAGCCCCTGTTCCCCACTGAGCCCCCGTTTCCCCCCCCAGTTCCCCACCGATCCCCCGTTTCCCCCCCCCCGAGCCCCTGTTCCCCACTGAGCCCCCGTTTCCCCCCCCAGTTCCCCACCGAGACCCCGTTTCCCCCCCCGAGCCCCTGTTCCCCACTGAGCCCCCATTTCCCCCTCCAGTTCGCCACCGAGCCCCCGTTTCCCCCCCCCCCCGAGCCCCTGTTCCCCACTGAGCCCCCGTTTCCCCCCCATTCCCCACCGTTCCACCGTTCCCCACTGAGCCCCCGTTTCCCCCCCATTCCCCACCGTTCCACCGTTCCCCACCTAGCCCCCGCTTCCCCCTCCAGTTCCCCACCGAGCCCCCGTTTCCCCCCCATTCCCCACCGAGCCCCCGTTTCCCCCTCCAGTTCCCCACCGAGCCCCCGTTTCCCCCCCATTTCCCACCGAGCCCCGGTTTCCCCCCCGGGCCCCTGTTCCCCACTGAGCCCCCGTTTCCCCCCCATTCCCCCGTTCCCCCCTCCAGTTCCCCACCGAGCCCGCGTTTCCCCCCCATTCCCCACCGAGCCCCCGTTTCCCCCCCATTCCCCACCGAGCCCCCGTTTCCCCCTCCAGTTCCCCACCGAGCCCCCGTTTCCCCCCGAGCCCCTGTTCCCCACTGAGCCCCCGTTTCCCCCCCATTCCCCACCGTTCCACCGTTCCCCCCTCCAGTTCCCCACCGAGCCCGCGTTTCCCCCCCATTCCCCACCGAGCCCCCGTTTCCCCCCCGATTCCCCACCGAGCCCCCGTTTCCCCCTCCAGTTCCCCACCAAGCCCCCGTTTCCCCCCCATTCCCCACCATTCCACCGTTCCCCAACGAGCCCCCGTTTCCCCCTCCAGTTGCCCACCGAGCCCCCGTTTCCCCCTCCAGTTCCCCACCGAGCCCCCGTTTCTCCCCATTCCCCACCGTTCCACCGTTCCCCACCGAGCCCCCGTTTCCCCCTCCAGTTCCCCACCGAGCCCCCGTTTCTCCCCATTCCCCACCGTTCCACCGTTCCCCACCGAGCCCCCGTTTCCCCCTCCAGTTCCGCACCGAGCCCCCGTTTCCCCCCCATTCCCCACCGAGCCCCCGTTTCCCCCCCATTCCCCACCGAGCCCCTGTTTCTCCCTCCAGTTCCCCACCGAGCCCCTGTTCCCCACCGAACCCCCGTTTCCTCCCCCCAGCCCCCACCGAGCCCCCGTTCCCCCGTTTCACCCCCGTTCCCCACCGAGCCCCCGTTTTCTCCCCCGCTCCCCACCGAGCCCCCGTTTTCTCCCCCGCTCCCCACCGAGTCCCCGTTGCTCCCCCCGCTGCCCACGAGCTCCATTCCCCAGACATTCTCAATTTCCCATCTGCGAGCCCCATTCACCAGCCTCCTCTCTTCCCCCATTCCTCAGTCCCCATCTCACTCCACAAGCCCCCATTCCTGAATATATCCAAGGCTCAGATTGATAGATTTTTGGGCACTCAGGAAATCAGGGGATCGGAGAGGAGGACATGGGGAACGGGAGGGGCAAGGGACGTGGAACATTAGCCATGATCTTAGTGAATGGCGGAGCCAACTTGAAGGGCCAAATTCTATTTATGTTCTTATTCCAGTCTCCAACTCCCCCCCGCCGTCTCCCACTGACACACTCCCCAACTCCCCCCCCGTCTCCCACTGACACACTCCCCCCCCTCCCACTGACACACTCCCCAACTCCCCCCCCGTCTCCCACTGACACACCACACCTCCCCTCCCACTGACACACTCCCCCCCGTCTCCCACTGACACACTCCCCAACTCCCCCCCCTCCCACTGACACACTCCCCAACTCCCCCCCCCCCGTCTCCCACTGACACACCACACCCCCCCTCCCACTGACACACTCCCCAACTCCCCTTCCCCGTCTCCCACTGACACACCACACCTCCCCTCCCACTGACACACTCCCCCCCATCTCCCACTGACACACTCCGCCCCCCTCCCACTGACTCACTCTCCCCCCTCTCCCACTGACTCACTCTCCCCCCTCTCCCACTGACTCACTCTCCCCCCTCTCCCACTGACTCACTCTCCCGCCTCTCCCACTGACACACTCCGCCCCCTCTTCCACTGACACACTCCCCCCTCTCTCCCACTGACACATTCCCCCCCCTCTCCCACTGACACACTCCGCCCCCTCTCCCACTGACACATTCCCCCCTCTCTCCCACTGACACACTCCCCCCCCCGCTCTCCCACTGACACACTCCCCCGCCCCCCCGCTCTCCCACCGACACACTCCCCCCCCCCCCGCTCTCCCACTGACACACTCCCCCCGCCTCCCACTGACACCCCCCTCCCACTCTCCCACTGATACACTCCCCAACTCCCCCCCCGCAGTGACACACTCCCCAACTCCCCCCCCGCACTGACACACTCCCCAATTCCCCCCCCCCCACTGACACACTCCACAACTCCCACCCCCCTCCCACTGACACACTCCCCAACTCCCTCCCACTGACACACTCCCCAACTCACCCCCCCCAACTCACCCCCCCCTCTCCCACTGACACACCATACCCCCCTCCCACTGACATACCATCCCCCCCTCTCCCACTGACACCCCCCTCCCACTGACACACTCTCCCGCATCTCCCACTGACACACTCCCCCCTCTCTCCCACTGACACATTCCCCCCTCTCTCCCACTGACACATTCCCCCCCCTCTCCCACTGACACACTCCCCCCTCTCCCACTGACACACTCCCCCTCTCTCCCACTGACACACTCACCCCCCTCTCCCACTGACACACTCATCCCCCTCTCCCACTGACACACTCCCCCCCCGCTCTCCCACTGACACACTCCCCCCCTCCCACTGACACACTCCCCCCACCCTCCCACTGACACACTCTCCCCCACTGTCACACTCCCCCCCCTCTCCCACTGACACACTCCCCCACCTCTCCCACTGACACACTCACCCCCCTCTCCCACTGACACACTCCCCCCCCTCTCCCACTGACACACTCCCCCCCCCGCTCTCCCACTGACACACTCCCCCCCCTCCCACTGACACACTCCCCCCCCTCCCACTGACACACTCCCCCACCTCTCCCACTGACACACTCACCCCCCTCTCCCACTGACACACTCCCCCCCCCTCTCCCACTGACACACTCCCCCCCCCACTCTCCCACTGACACACTCCCCCCACCACTCTCCCACTGACACACTCCCCAACTCCCACCCCCCTCCCACTGACACACTCCTCAATTCCCCCCCCCTCCCACTGATACAGTCCCCAACTACCCCCCCGCAGTGACACACTCCACAACTCCCCCCCAGCACTGACACACTCCCCAATTACCCCCCCCCCCACTGACACACTCCACAACTCCCACCCCCCTCCCACTGACACACTCCCCAACTCCCTCACCCTCCCACTGACACACTCCCCAACTCCCTCACCCTCCCACTGACACACTCACCAACTCCCTCCCCATCTCACTGACACACTCCCGAACTCTCCTCCCCCGCCACTGACACACTCCCGAACACTCCCCCCCCCCCGCACTGACACACTCCCCAACTCCCCCCCCACTGACACACTCCCCAATTCCCCCCCCCCCACTGACACACTCCGCAACTCCCCCCGACTGACACACTCCCCAACTCCCTCCCCCTCCCACTGACACACTCCCCAACTCCCCCCTCCCACTGACACACTCCCCCCCTCCCACTGACACACCCCCCCCCTCCCACTGACACACTTCCCCCCCTCCCACTGACACACTCCCCAACTCCCCCCCTCCACTGACACACTCCCCCCCTCCACTGACACACTCCCCCCCCCCCCACTGACACACTCCCCAACTCCCCCCCCTCCACTGACACACTTCCCCCCCCCTCCCACTGACACACTCCCCAACTCCCCCCCCTCCCACTGACACACTCCCCAATTCCTCCCCCTCCCACTGACACACTCCCTAACTCCCCCTCCCACTGACACACTCCCTAACTCCCCCCCCCTCCCACTTTCACACTGCCCAACTCGCCCCCCGCCACTGACACACTCCCCAACTCCCATCCCCCGACACGATCCCCAACTCCCTCCCCCTCCCATTGACACACTCCCCAACTCCCATCCCCCGACACACTCCCCAACTCCCGCCCTCCCACTGACACACTCTCCAATTCCCCCCCCCCACTGACACACTCCCCAATTCCCCCTCCCACTGACACACTCCCCAATTCTCCCCCCCCCACTGACACACTCCCCAATTCCCCCCCCCACTGACACACTCCCCAATTCTCCCCCCCCCCACTGACACACTCCCCAATTCCCCCCTCCCCAACTCCCACTGACACACTCCCCAACTCCCATCCCCCGACACACTCCCCAACTCCCTCCCCCTCCCACTGACACACTCCCCAACTCCCTCCCCCTCCCACTGACACACTCCCCAACTCCCATCCCCCGACACACTCCCCAACTCCCTCCCCCTCCCACTGACACACTCCCCAACTCCCATCCCCCGACACACTCCCCAACTCCTTCCCCCTCCCACTGACACACTCCCCCAACTCTCCCCCCCCACTGACACACTCCCCAACTCCCATCCGCCGACACACTCCCCAACTCCCCCCCCCCTCCCACTGACACACTCCCCAACTCCCCCCCCTACTGACACACTCCCCAACTCCCCGCCCCCTCCACTGACACACTCCCCAGCTCCCCCCCCTCCCCACTGACACACTCCCCAACTCCCCCCCTCCCACTGACACACTCCCCAACTCCCTTCCCCGACACACTCCCCAACTCCCCAACTCCCTCCCCCTGACACACTCCCCAACTCACCCCCCGCTCTCCCACTGACATCCCCCCGCTCTCCCACTGACACACCACACCCCCCTCCCACTGACATACCATCCCCCCCTCACCAACTAACACCCCCCCTCCCACTGACACACCCCCCCCTCCCACTGACACACTCCCCCCCATCTCCCACTGACACACTCCCCCCCTCTCCCACTGACTCACTCTCCCCCCTCTCCCACTGACTCACTCCCCCCACCCTCTCCCACTGACACACTCCTCCCCCCCCTCTCCCACTGACACACTCCCCCCGCTCTCCCACTGACACACTCACCCCTCTCCCCACTGACTCACTCTCCCGCCTCTCCCACTGACACACTCCGCCCCCTCTTCCACTGACACACTCCCCCCTCTCTCCCACTGACACATTCCCCCCCTCTCCCACTGACACACTCCCCCATCTCCCACTGACACACTCCCCCCCCCGCTCTCCCACCGACACACTCCCCCCCCCCGCTCTCCCACTGACACACTCCCCCCCTCTCCCACTGACACAGTCCCCCCCCTCCCACTGACACACTCCCCCCACCCTCCCACTGACAAACTCTCCCCCCTCCCACTGTCACACTCCGCCCCCCTCTCCCACTGACACACTCCCCCAGCCTCTCCCCCCAGCCTCTCCCACTGACACACCCCCCCCCCGCTCTCCCACTGACACACTCCCGACATCCCACTGACACACTCGCCCCCCCCCGCTCTCCCACTGACACACTCCCCACCCCCGCTCTCCCACTGACACACTCCCCCCGCCTCCCACTGACACACTCCTCAATTCCCCCCCCTGCCACTGTTACACTCCCCAACTCCCCCCCGGCAGTGACACACTCCCCAACTCCCCCCCGCACTGACACACTCCCCAATTCCCCCCCCCCGCACTGACACTCCACAACTCCCACCCCCCTCCCACTGACGCACTCCCCAACTCCCTCCCCCTCCCACTGACACACTCCCTAACTCCCCCTCCCACTGACACACTCCCCAACACCCATCCCCCGACACACTCCCCAACTCCCCCCCCACTGACACACTCCCTAACTCCCCCCCCCACTGACACTCCCCAACTCCCCGCCCCCTCCACTGACAGTCCCCAACTCCCCGCACCCCACCACTGACACTCCCCAGCTCCCCCCCCTCCCACTGACACACTCCCCCCCCTCCCACTGACACACTCCCCCCCCTCCCACTGACACACTTCCCCCCCTCCCACTGACACACTCCCCAACTCCCCCCCCTCCACTGACACACTCCCCAACTCCCCCCCCTCCACTGACACACTCCCCCCCCGCCACTGACACACTCCCCAACTCCCCCCCTCCACTGACACACTTCCCCCCCTCCCACTGACACACTCCCCAACTCCCCCCCCTCCCACTGACACACTCCCCAATTCCTCCCCCTCCCACTGACACACTCCCTAACTCCCCCTCCCACTGACACACTCCCTAACTCCCCCCCCTCCCACTTTCACACTGCCCAACTCGCCCCCCGCCACTGACACACTCCCCAACTCCCATCCACCGACACGATCCCAACTCCCTCCCCCTCCCATTGACACACTCCCCAAGTCCGACACACTCCCCAACTCCCACCTCCCACTGACACACTCCCCAATTCCCCCCCCCCACTGACACACTCCCCAATTCTCCCCCCCACTGACACTCCCAATTCCCCCCCCCCACTGACACACTCCCCAATTCTCCCCCCCCACTGACACACTCCCCAATTCCCCCTCCCCAACTCCCACTGACACACTACCCAACTCCCATCCCCCGACACACTCCCCAACTCCCTCCCCCTCCCACTGACACACTCCCCAACTCCCTCCCCCTCCCACTGACACACTCCCCAACTCCCATCCCCCGACACACTCCCCAACTCCCTCCCCCTCCCACTGACACACTCCCCAACTCCCACTCCCCCGACACACTCCCCAACTCCTTCCCCCTCCCACTGACACACTCCCCCAACTCTCCCCCCCCCACTGACACACTCCCCAACTCCCATCCCCCGACACACTCCCCAACTCCCCCCCCTCCCACTGACACACTCCCCAACTCCCATTCCCCGACACACTCCCCAACTCCCACCCCCCTCCCACTGACACACTCCCCCAACTCTCCCCCCCCACTGACACACTCCCCAACTCCCATCCCCCGACACACTCCCCAACCCCCCCCCCCACTGACACACTCCCCAACTCCCCCCCCCACTGACACACTCCCCAACTCCCCGCCCTCCCACTGACACACTCCCCAACTCCCCCCCCCCCCCGCACTGACACACTCCCCAACTGCCCCCCCACTGACACACTCCCCAACTGCCCCCCTCCCACTGACACACTCTTCCAACTCCCACCCTCCCCCTGACACACTCCCCAATTCCCCCCCGCCACTGACACACTCCCCAATTCCCCCCCGCCACTGACACACTCCCCAACTCCCACTGACACACTCCCCCCCTCTCCCACTGACACACTCTCCCCCCTCTCCCACTGACACACTCTCCCCCCTCTCCCACTGACACACTCTCCCCCCTCTCCCACTGACACACTCCCCCCGCCCTCCCACTGACACATTCCACAAATCCTCTCCCCCCACTGACACATTCCCCAAATCCTCTCCCCCCACTGACACACTCCCCAACATCCTCCCCCTCCACTGACACACTCCCCAACATCCTCTCCCTCCACTGACACACTCCCCAATTCCGCCCCCCACTGACACACTCCCCAACATCCTCCCCCTCCACTGACACACTCCCCAACATCCTCCCCCTCCACTGACACACCCCCCAACTCCTCCTCCCCCACTGACACACTCCCAAACTCCTCCCCCCCCACTGACACACTCCTCAACTCCTCCCCCGTCTCCCACTGACACACTCCCCAACTCCCGCCCCCCGCCTCGTCTCCAACTGACACACTCCCCAACTCCCTTCCCCGACACACTCCCCAACTCCCTCCCCCTGACACACTCCCCAACTCCCCCCCCCCACTGACACACTCCCCAACTCCCCCCCCACTGACACACTCCCCAACTCCCCCCCCCCACTGACACACTCCCCAACTCCCCCCCGACTGACACACTCCCCAACTCCCCCCCCCGTCTCCCACTGACACACTCCCCCCCCTCCCACTGACACACTCCCCAACTCCCCTCCACCCATCTCCCACTGACACACTCCCCATCTCCCCCCGCCCCCGTCTCCAACTGACACACTCCCCAACAACTCCCCCCCGTCTCCCACTGACACACTCCCAACTCCCAACCCCCTCCCACTGACACACTCCCCCAACTCTCCCCCCCCACTGACACACTCCCCAACTCCCGCCCCCCCCGCTGACACACTCCCCAACTCCCCGCCCTCCCACTGACACACTCCCCAACTCCCCCCCCCGCACTGACACACTCCCCAACTCCCAACCCCCGACACACTCCCCAACTCCCTCCCCCTCCCACTGACACACTCCCCAACTCCCACTGACACACTCCCCCCCTCTCCCACTGACACACTCTCCCCCTCTCCCACTGACTCACTCTCCCGCCTCTCCCACTGACACACTCCTCCCACCCTCTCCCACTGACACACTCTCCCCCCTCTCCCACTGACACTCTCCCCCCGCCCTCCCACTGACACAGTCCCCAACTCTCGCCCCCGCCTCTGACACACTCCCCAACTCCCCCCCCCACTGACACACTCCCCAACTCCCACCCCCTCCCACTGACACATTCCCCAAATCCTCTCTCCCCACTGACACACTCCCCAACATCCTCCACCTCCACTGACACATTCCCCAAATCCTCTCTCCCCACTGACACACTCCCCAACATCCTCCACCTCCACTGACACACTCCCCAACTCCTCCTCCCCCACTGACACACTCCCCAACTCCTCCCCCCCACTGACACACTCCCCAACTCCCCACCCCTCCCACTGACACACTCCTCAACTCCTCCCCCCGTCTCCCACTGACACACTCCCCAACTCCTCCTCCCCCACTGACACACTCCCCAACTCCCCTCCCCCCCACTGACACACTCCCCAACTCCCCTCCCCCCCACTGACACACTCCCCAACTCCCCACCCCTCCCACTGACACACTCCCCAACTCCTCCCCCCCCACTGACACACTCCCCAACTCCCCACCCCTCCCACTGACACACTCCCCAACTCCCCACCCCTTCTACTGACACACTCCCCAACTCCCTTCCACAACTCCCTCCCCCTGACACACTCCCCAACTCCCCCCCCACTGACACACTCGCCAACTCCCCGCCCCCCACCACTAACACACTCCCCAACTCCCACCCCCTCCCACTGACACATTCCCCAAATCCTCTCTCCCCACTGACACACTCCCCAACATCCTCCCCCTCCACTGACACACTCCCCAACTCCTCCTCCCCCACTGACACACTCCCCAACTCCCCCCCCCACTGACACACTCCCCAACTCCCCCCCCCTCCCACTGACACACTCAACTCCTCCCCCCGTCTCCCACTGACACACTCCCCAACTCCCGCCCCCGCCTCGTCTCCAACTGACACACTCCCCAACTCCCTTCTACTGACACCTCCCCAACTCCCTTCCCCCGACACACTCCCCAACTCCCTTCCCCGACACACTCCCCAACTCCCTCCCCCTGACACACTCCCCAACTCCCCCCCGACTGACACACTCCCCAACTCCCATCCCCCCGACACACTCCCCAACTACCTCCCCCTCACACACTCCCCACCTCCCATCCTCCGACACACTCCCCAACTCCCATCCCCCGACACACTCCCCAACTCCCTCCCCCTCCCACTGACACACTCCCCAACTCCCATCCTCCGACACACTCCCCAACTCCCTCCCCCTTTCCACTGACACACTCCCCAACTCCCCCCTCCCACTGACACACTCCCCAACTGCCCCCCCCACTGACACACTCCCCAACTGCCCCCCCTCCCACTGACACACTCTCCAACTCCCACCCTCCCACTGACACACTCCCCAATTCCCCCCCCCACTGACACACTCCCCAACTCCCACTGACACACTCCCCAACTCCCATCCCCGACACACTCCCCAACTCCCCTCCCCTCCCACTGACACACTCCCCAACTCCCACCCTCCCACTGACACACTCCCCAATTCCCCACCCCCACTGACACACTCCCCAAAGTCCCCCACTCCCACTGACACACTCCCCAACATCCCCCCCTCCCACTGACACACTCCCCAACTCCCCCCCCTCCCACTGACACACTCCCCAACTCCCCCCCTCCCACTGACACACTCCCCAACTCCACCCCCCACTGACACACTCCCCAACTCCCCCCGCTCCAGTGACACACTCCCCCCCTCCCACTGACACACTCCCCCCACTCCCACTGACACACTCCCCCCACTCCTTCCCCCTCCCACTGACACACTCCCCAACTACTCCCCCTCCCAATGACACACTCCCCAACTCCCCCCGCCGTCTCCCACTGACACACTCCCCAACTCCCCCCCGTCTCCCACTGACACACTCCCCCCCTCCTACTGACACACTCCCCAACTCCCCTCCACCCATCTC
This sequence comes from Pristiophorus japonicus, assembly GCF_044704955.1. Classification (NCBI taxonomy): domain Eukaryota; kingdom Metazoa; phylum Chordata; class Chondrichthyes; family Pristiophoridae; genus Pristiophorus; species Pristiophorus japonicus. The sequence continues at coordinate 1,488,704 of NC_092007.1, read as the reverse complement.
CCACTGACACACTCGCCAACTCCCCGCCCCCCACCACTGACACACTCCCCAACTCCCACCCCCTCCCACTGACACATTCCCCAAATCCTCTCCCCCCACTGACACACTCCTCAACTCCTCCCCCCCTCCCACTGACACACTCCCCAACTGCCCCCCCCACTGACACACTCTCCAACTCCCACCCTCCCACTGACACACTCCCCAATTCCCCCCCCTCCCCCCCACTGACACACTCCCCAACTCCCACTGACACACTCCCCAACTCCCTCCCCCGACACACTCCCCAACTCCCCTCCCCTCCCACTGACACACTCCCCACCTCCCACCCTCCCACTGACACACTCCCCAATTCCCCACCCCCACTGACACACTCCCCAAAGTCCCCCACTCCCACTGACACACTCCCCAACTCCCCCCCCTCCCACTGACACACTCCCCAACTCCCCCCCCTCCCACTGACACACTCCCCAACTCCACCCCCACTGACACACTCCCCAACTCCCCCCGCTCCACTGACACACTCCCTCCCTCCCACTGACACACTCCCCCCACTCCCACTGACACACTCCCCCCACTCCTTCCCCCTCCCACTGACACACTCCCCAACTACTCCCCCTCCCACTGACACACTCCCCAACTCCCCCCCGCCGTCTCCCACTGACACACTCCCCAACTCCCCCCCCGTCTCCCACTGACACACTCCCCCCCCTCCTACTGACACACTCCCCAACTCCCCTCCACCCATCTCCCACTGACACACTCGCCAACTCCCCGCCCCCCACCACTGACACACTCCCCAACTCCCACCCCCTCCCACTGACACATTCCCCAAATCCTCTCTCCCCACTGACACACTCCCCAACATCCTCCCCCTCCACTGACACACTCCCCAACTCCTCCTCCCCCACTCCCCACCCCTCCCACTGACACACTCCTCAACTCCTCCCCCCCCACTGACACACTCCCCAACTCCCGCCCCTCGCCTCGTCTCCAACTGACACACTCCCCAACTCCCTTCTACTGACACACTCCCCAACTCCCTTCCCCGACACACTCCCCAACTCCCTTCCCCGACACACTCCCCAACTCCCTCCCCCTGACACACTCCCCAACTCCCCCCCCCACTGACACACTCCCCAACTCCCCCCCCACTGACACACTCCCCAACTCCCCCCCACACTGACACACTCCCCAACTCCCCCCCGACTGACACACTCCCCAACTCCCATCCCCGACACACTCCCCAACTACCTCCCCCTCACACACTCCCCACCTCCCATCCTCCGACACACTCCCCAACTCCCTCCCCCCCCCACTGACACACTCCCCAACTCCTTCCCCCTCCCGCTGACACACTCCCCAACTCCCATCCCCCGACACACTCCCCAACTCCCTCCCCCTCCCACTGACACACTCCCCAACTCCCATCCTCCGACACACTCCCCAACTCTCTCCCCCTTCCACTGACACACTCCCCAACTCCCCCCCTCCCACTGACACACTCCCCAACTGCCCCCCCCACTGACACACTCCCCAACTGCCCCCCCTCCCACTGACACACTCTCCAACTCCCACCCTCCCCCTGACACACTCCCCAACTGCCCCCCCTCCCACTGACACACTCTCCAACTCCCACCCTCCCCCTGACACACTCCCCAACTGCCCCCCCTCCCACTGACACACTCTCCAACTCCCACCCTCCCACTGACACACTCCCCAATTCCCCCCCCCACTGACACACACTCCAACTCCCACTGACACACTCCCCAATTCCCCCCCCCCACTGACACATTCCCCAATTCTCCACCCCGCACTGACACACTCCCCAATTCCGCCCCCCACTGATACACTCCCCAACTCCCCGCCCCCCCCACTGATACACTCCCCAATTCCCCGCCCCCCCCCCGCACTGACACACTCCACAACTCCTTCCCCCTCCCACTGACACACTCCCCAACTCCTTCCCCCTCCCACTGACACACTCCCCAACTCCTTTCCCCTCCCACTGACACACTCCCCAACTCGTCCCCCTCCCACTGACACACTCCCCAATTACCCCCTCCCACTGGCACACTCCCCAATTCCCCCCCACACTGACACACTCCCCAACTCCCATCCCACCCTCCCACTGATAAACTCCCCAATTCCATCCCCACTGACACACTCCCCAATTCTCCCCCCCCACTGACACACTCCCCAATTCCCCTCCCCCCACTGACACACTCCCCAACTCCCACTCGCCAACTCCCACCCCCCCACTGACACTCCCCAACTCCCCGCCCCCCCTCCCCCCACTGACACACTCCCCAACTCCTTCCCCCTCCCACTGACACACTCCCCAACTCCTTCCCCCTCCCAATGACACACTCCCCAACTCCCCCCCTCCCACTGACACACTCCCCCAACTCCCATCCCCCGACACACACTCCAACTCCCACTGACACACTCCCCAATTCCCCCCCCCACTGACACATTCCCCAATTCTCCCCCCCGCACTGACACACTCCCCAATTCCGCCCCCCACTGACACACTCCCCAATTCCCCCCCCCCCACTGACACACTCCCCAACTCCCATTCCCCGACACACTCGCCAACACCCACCCACCTCCCACTGACACACTCCACCAACTCTCCCCCCCCCCACTGACACACTCTCCAACTCCCCCCCCCCACTGACAAACTCCCCAATTCCCCCCTCCACTGGCACACTCCCCAATTCCCCCCCACACTGACACACTCCCCAACTCCCATCCCACCCTCCCACTGATACACTCCCCAATTCCATCCCCACTGACACACTCCCCAATTCTCCCCCCCCACTGACACACTCCCCAATTCCCCTCCCCCCACTGACACACTCCCCAACTCCCACTCGCCAACTCCCACCCCCCCACTGACACTCCCCAACTCCCCGCCCCCCCTCCCCCCACTGACACACTCCCCAACTCCTTCCCCCTCCCACTGACACACTCCCCAACTCCTTCCCCCTCCCACTGACACACTCCCCAACTCCCCCCCCTCCCACTGACACACTCCCCAACTCCTTCCCCCTCCCACTGACACACTCCCCAACTCCCCCCCTCCCACTGACACATTCCCCAATTCTCCCCCCCGCACTGACACACTCCCCAATTCCGCCCCCCACTGACACACTCCCCAATTCCCCCCCCCCCCACTGACACACTCCCCAACTCCCATTCCCCGACACACTCGCCAACACCCACCCACCTCCCACTGACACACTCCACCAACTCTCCCCCCCCCCACTGACACACTCTCCAACTCCCCCCCCCCACTGACACACTCCCCAACTCCCCCCTCCCACTGACACACTCCCCAACTCCCCCCCCCCACTGACACACTCCCCAACTCCCCCCCCCCACTGACACACTCCACCAACTCTCCCCCCCCCCACTGACACACTCTCCAACTCCCCCCCCCCCACTGACACACTCCCCAACTCCCCCCCCCGCCACTGACACACTCCCCAACTCCCCCCCCCCCACTGACACACTCCCCAACTCTCCGCCCCCCCCACTGACACACTCCCGAGCTCCCCCCCCCCAGTGACACACTCCCCAATTCCTTCACCCCACTGACACACTCCCGAGCTCCCCCCCCTCCCAGTGACACACTCCCCAACTCCTTCCCCCTCCCACTGACACACTCCCCAACTCCTTCCCCCTCCCACTGACACACTCCCCAACTCCTTCCCCCTCCCACTGACACACTCCCCAACTCCTTCCCCCTCCCACTGACACACTCCCCAACTCCTTCCCCCTCCCACTGACACACTCCCCAACTCCTTCCCCCTCCCACTGACACACTCCCCAACTCCCCCCGCTCCCACTGACACACTCCCCAACTCCCATCCCCCGACACACACTCCAACTCCCACTGACACACTCCCCAATTCCCCCCCCCACTGACACATTCCCCAATTCTCCCCCCCGCACTGACACACTCCCCAATTCCGCCCCCCACTGACACACTCCCCAATTCCCCCCCCCCCCACTGACACACTCCCCAACTCCCATTCCCCGACACACTCGCCAACACCCACCCACCTCCCACTGACACACTCCACCAACTCTCCCCCCCCCACTGACACACTCTCCAACTCCCCCCCCCCCCAACTGACACACTCCCCAACTCCCCCCCCCCCCCACTGACACACTCCCCAACTCCCCCCCCCCACTGACACACTCCCCAACTCCCCCCCCCCCCACTGACACACTCCCCAACTCTCCGCCCCCCCCACTGACACACTCCCGAGCTCCCCCCCCCCAGTGACACACTCCCCAATTCCTTCACCCCACTGACACACTCCCGAGCTCCCCCCCCTCCCAGTGACACACTCCCCAACTCCTTCCCCCTCCCACTGACACACTCCCCAACTCCTTCCCCCTCCCACTGACACACTCCCCAACTCCTTCCCCCTCCCACTGACACACTCCCCAACTCCTTCCCCCTCCCACTGACACACTCCCCAACTCCTTCCCCCTCCCACTGACACACTCCCCAATTCCCCCCCCCCACTGACACATTCTCCAATTCCCCCCTCCACTGGCACACTCCCCAATTCCCCCCCCCACTGACACACTCCCCAACTCCTCCCCCCCCACTGACACACTCCTCAACTCCTCCCCCCGTCTCCCACTGACACACTCCCCAACTCCCGCCCCCCGCCTCGTCTCCAACTGACACACTCCCCAACTCCCTTCTACTGACACACTCCCCAACTCCCTTCCCCGACACACTCCCCAACTCCCTCCCCCTGACACACTCCCCAACTCCCCCCCCACTGACACACTCCCCAACTCCACCCCACACTGACACACTCCCCAACTCCCCCCCGACTGACACACTCCCCAACTCCCCCCCCCGTCTCCCACTGACACACTCCCCCCCCTCCCACTGACACACTCCCCAACTCCCCTCCACCCATCTCCCACTGACACACTCCCCAACTCCCCCCCGCCCCCGTCTCCAACTGACACACTCCCCAACAACTCCCCCCCGTCTCCCACTGACACACTCCCCAACAACTCCCCCCCGTCTCCCACTGACACACTCCCCAACTCCCCTCCACCCATCTCCCACTGACATACTCCCCAACTCCCTCCCACCCCCCTCCCACTGACACACTCCCCCAACTCTCCCCCCCCACTGACACACTCCCCAACTCCCATCCCCCGACACACTCCCCAACCCCTCCCCCCACTGACACAATCCCCAACTCCCCCCCCACTGACACACTCCCCAACTCCCCGCCCCCCCCGCTGACACACTCCCCAACTCCCCGCCCTCCCACTGACACACTCCCCAACTCCCCCCCCCGCACTGACACACTCCCCAACTCCCAACCCCCGACACACTCCCCAACTCCCTCCCCCTCCCACTGACACACTCCCCAACTCCCATCCTCCTCCCACTGACACACTCCCCAACTCCCTCCCCCTCCCACTGACACACTCCCCAACTCCCATCCTCCTCCCATTGACACACTCTTCCAACTCCCACCCTCCCCCTGACACACTCCCCAATTCCCCCCCCGCCACTGACACACTCCCCAACTCCCACTGACACACCCCCCCCCATCTCCCACTGACACACTCCCCCCCTCTCCCACTGACACACTCTCCCCCCTCTCCCACTGACTCACTCTCCCGCCTCTCCCACTGACACACTCCCCCCACCCTCTCCCACTGACACACTCTCCCCCCCCTCTCCCACTGACACACTCCCCCCCCGCCCTCCCACTGACACACTCCCCCCACCCTCTCCCACTGACACACTCTCCCCCCCCTCTCCCACTGACACACTCTCCCCCCCCTCTCCCACTGACACACTCTCCCCCCCCTCTCCCACTGACACACTCTCCCCCCCCTCTCCCACTGACACACTCCCCCCCCGCCCTCCCACTGACACACTCCCCCCACCCTCTCCCACTGACACACTCTCCCCCCCCCTCTCCCACTGACACACTCCCCCCCCGCCCTCCCACTGACACACTCCCCCCACCCTCTCCCACTGACACACTCTCCCCCCCCTCTCCCACTGACACACTCCCCCCACCCTCTCCCACTGACACACTCTCCCCCCCCCCCCACTGACACACTCCCCCCCGCCCTCCCACTGACACACTCCCCCAACTCTCCCCCCCCACTGACACACTCCCCAACTGCCATCCCCCGACACACTCCCCAACCGCCCCCCGCCACTGACACAGTCCCCAACTCTCGCCCCCGCCACTGACACACTCCCCAACTCCCCCCCCCCCACTGACACACTCGCCAACTCCCACCCCCTCCCACTGACACATTCCCCAAATCCTCTCTCCCCACTGACACACTCCCCAACATCCTCCCCCTCCACTGACACACTCCCCAACTCCTCCTCCCCCACTGACACACTCCCCAACTCCTCCCCCCCACTGACACACTCCCCAACTCCCCCCCTCCCACTGACACACTCCTCAACTCCTCCCCCCGTCTCCCACTGACACACTCCCCAACTCCCGCCCCCCGCCTCGTCTCCAACTGACACACTCCCAAACTCCCTTCTACTGACACACTCCCCAACTCCCTTCCCCGACACACTCCCCAACTCCCTCCCCCGACACACTCCCCAACTCCCCCCCCCACTGACACACTCCCCAACTCCCATCCCCCGACACACTCCCCAACTACCTCCCCCTCACACACTCCCCACCTCCCATCCTCCGACACACTCCCCAACTCCCATCCCCCGACACACTCCCCAACTACCTCCCCCTCACACACTCCCCACCTCCCATCCTCCGACACACTCCCCAACTCCCTCCCCCTGACACACTCCCCAACTCCCTCCCCCCCCCCACTGACACACTCCCCAACTCCTTCCCCCTCCCACTGACATACTCCCCAACTCCCATCCCCCGACACACTCCCCAACTCCCCCCCTCCCACTGACACACTCTCCAACTCCCACCCTCCCACTGACACACTCCCCAATTCCCCCCCCCCCACTGACACACTCCCCAATTCCCCCCCCCACTGACACACTCCCCAACTCCCACTGACACACTCCCCAACTCCTTCCCCCTCCCACTGACATACTCCCCAACTCCCATCCCCCGACACACTCCCCAACTCCCCCCCCTCCCACTGACACACTCCCCAACTCCCCCCCCCTCCCACTGACACACTCCCCAACTCCACCCCCCACTGACACACTCCCCAACTCCCCCCGCTCCACTGACACACTCCCCCCCTCCCACTGACACACTCCCCCTTCTCCCACTGACACACTCCCCCCACTCCTTCCCCCTCCCACTGACACACTCCCCAACTACTCCCCCTCCCACTGACACACTCCCCAACTCCCCCCCGCCGTCTCCCACTGACACACTCCCCAACTCCCCCCCCCGTCTCCCACTGACACACTCCCCCCCCTCCGACTGACACACTCCCCAACTCCCCTCCACCCATCTCCCACTGACACACTCGCCAACTCCCCGCCCCCCACCACTGACACACTCCCCAACTCCCACCCCCTCCCACTGACACATTCCCCAAATCCTCTCCCCCCACTGACACACTCCCCAACATCCTCCCCCTCCACTGACACACTCCCCAACTCCTCCTCCCCCACTGACACACTCCCCAACTCCTTCCCCCCCACTGACACACTCCCCAACTCCCCACCCCTCCCACTGACACACTCCTCAACTCTCCTCCCCCCGTCTCCACTGACACACTCCCCAACTCCCGCCCCCGCCTCGTCTCCAACTGACACACTCCCCAACTCCCTTCTACTGACACACTCCCCAACTCCCTTCCCCGACACACTCCCCAACTCCCTTCCCCGACACACTCCCCAATTCCCTCCCCCTGACACACTCCCCAACTCCCCCCCCCACTGACCCACTCCCCAACTCCCCCCCCACTGACACACTCCCCAACTCCCTTCCCCGACACACTCCCCAATTCCCTCCCCCTGACACACTCCCCAACTCCCCCCGACTGACACACTCCCCAACTCCCATCCCCCGACACACTCCCCAACTACCTCCCCCTCACACACTCCCCACCTCCCATCCTCCGACACACTCCCCAACTCCCTCCCCCCCCCCCACTGACACACTCCCCAACTCCTTCTCCCTCCCGCTGACACACTCCCCAACTCCCATCCCCCGACACACTCCCCAACTCCCTCCCCCTCCCACTGACACACTCCCCAACTCCCATCCTCCGGCACACTCCCCAACTCTCTCCCCCTTCCACTGACACACTCCCCAACTCCCCCCCTCCCACTGACACACTCCCCAACTGCCCCCCCCACTGACACACTCCCCAACTGCCCCCCCCTCCCACTGACACACTCTCCAACTCCCACCCTCCCCCTGACACACTCCCCAACTGCCCCCCCTCCCACTGACACACTCTCCAACTCCCACCCTCCCCCTGACACACTCCCCAACTGCCCCCCCTCCCACTGACACACTCTCCAATTCCCCGCCCCCCCCCCCGCACTGACACACTCCACAACTCCTTCCCCCTCCCACTGACACACTCCCCCAACTCCTTCCCCCTCCCACTGACACACTCCCCAACTCCTTTCCCTCCCACTGACACACTCCCCAACTCGTCCCCCTCCCACTGACACACTCCCCAATTAACCCCCTCCCACTGACAAACTCCCCAATTCCCCCCTCCACTGGCACACTCCCCAATTCCCCCCCACACTGACACACTCCCCAACTCCCATCCCACCCTCCCACTGATACACTCCCCAATTCCATCCCCACTGACACACTCCCCAATTCTCCCCCCCCACTGACACACTCCCCAATTCACCTCCCCCCACTGACACACTCCCCAACTCCCACTCGCCAACTCCCACCCCCCCACTGACACTCCCCAACTCCCCGCCCCCCCTCCCCCCACTGACACACTCCCCAACTCCTTCCCCCTCCCACTGACACACTCCCCAACTCCTTCCCCTCCCACTGACACACTCCCCAACTCCCCCCCCTCCCACTGACACACTCCCCAACTCCCATCCCCCGACACACACTCCAACTCCCACTGACACACTCCCCAATTCCCCCCCCCACTGACACACTCCCCAATTCCGCCCCCCACTGACACACTCCCCAATTCCCCCCCCCCCACTGACACACTCCCCAACTCCCATTCCCCGACACACTCCCCAACACCCACCCACCTCCCACTGACACACTCCCCCAACTCTCCCCCCCCCCCACTGACACACTCTCCAACTCCCCCCCCCCCCCACTGACACACTTCCCAACTCCCCCCCCCCACTGACACACTCCCCAACTCCCCCCCCCACTGACACACTCCCCAACTCCCCCCCCCCCACTGACACACTCCCCAACTCCCCCCCCCCACTGACACACTCCCCAACTCCCCCCCCCACTGACACACTCCACCAACTCTCCCCCCCCCCACTGACACACTCTCCAACTCCCCCCCCCCCCACTGACACACTCCCCAACTCCCCCCCCCCCACTGACACACTCCCCAACTTCCCCCCCCCCACTGACACACTCCCCAACTCTCCGCCCCCCACTGACACACTCCCGAGCTCCCCCCCCCCAGTGACACACTCCCCAATTCCTTCACCCCACTGACACACTCCCGAGCTCCCCCCCCTCCCAGTGACACACTCCCCAACTCCTTCCCCCTCCCACTGACACACTCCCCAACTCCTTCCCCCCTCCCACTGACACACTCCCCAACTCCTTCCCCCTCCCACTGACACACTCCCCAACTCCTTCCCCCTCCCACTGACACACTCCCCAACTCCCCCCGCTCCCACTGACACACTCCCCAACTCCCATCCCCCGACACACTCCCCAACTCCCTCCCCCTGACACACTCCCCAACTCCCCCCCCACTGACACACTCCCCAACTCCCCCCCCCGTCTCCCACTGACACACTCCCCCCCCTCCCACTGACACACTCCCCAACTCCCCCCGCCCCCGTCTCCAACTGACACACTCCCCAACAACTCCCCCCCGTCTCCCACTGACACACTCCCCAACAACTCCCCCCGTCTCCCACTGACACACTCCCCAACTCCCCTCCACCCATCTCCCACTGACATACTCCCCAACTCCCTCCCACCCCCCTCCCACTGACACACTCCCCCAACTCTCCCCCCCCACTGACACACTCCCCAACTCCCATCCCCTGACACACTCCCCAACCCCTCCCCCCACTGACACAATCCCCAACTCCCCCCCCACTGACACACTCCCCAACTCCCCGCCCCCCCCGCTGACACACTCCCCAACTCCCCGCCCTCCCACTGACACACTCCCCAACTCCCCCCCCCGCACTGACACACTCCCCAACTCCCAACCCCCGACACACTCCCCAACTCCCTCCCCCTCCCACTGACACACTCCCCAACTCCCATCCTCCTCCCACTGACACACTCCCCAACTCCCTCCCCCTCCCACTGACACACTCCCCAACTCCCATCCTCCTCCCATTGACACACTCTTCCAACTCCCACCCTTCCCCTGACACACTCCCCAATTCCCCCCCCGCCACTGACACACTCCCCAACTCCCACTGACACACTCCCCCCCCATCTCCCACTGACACACTCTCCCCCCTCTCCCACTGACTCACTCTCCCGCCTCTCCCACTGACACACTCCCCCCACCCTCTCCCACTGACACACTCTCCCCCCCCTCTCCCACTGACACACTCCCCCCCCCGCCCTCCCACTGACACACTCCCCCCACCCTCTCCCACTGACACACTCTCCCCCCCTCTCCCACTGACACACTCTCCCCCCCTCTCCCACTGACACACTCTCCCCCCCCTCTCCCACTGACACACTCTCCCCCCCCTCTCCCACTGACACACTCTCCCCCCCCTCTCCCACTGACACACTCCCCCCCCGCCCTCCCACTGACACACTCCCCCCACCCTCTCCCACTGACACACTCTCCCCCCCTCTCCCACTGACACACTCCCCCCCCGCCCTCCCACTGACACACTCCCCCCACCCTCTCCCACTGACACACTCTCCCCCCCCTCTCCCACTGACACACTCCCCCCACCCTCTCCCACTGACACACTCTCCCCCCCCCCACTGACACACTCCCCCCTGCCCTCCCACTGACACACTCCCCCAACTCTCCCCCCCCACTGACACACTCCCCAACTGCCATCCCCCGACACACTCCCCAACCGCCCCCCGCCACTGACACAGTCCCCAACTCTCGCCCCCGCCACTGACACACTCCCCAACTCCCCCCCCCCACTGACACACTCGCCAACTCCCCGCCCCCCACCACTGACACACTCCCCAACTCCCACCCCCTCCCACTGACACATTCCCCAAATCCTCTCTCCCCACTGACACACTCCCCAACATCCTCCCCCTCCACTGACACACTCCCCAACTCCTCCTCCCCCACTGACACACTCCCCAACTCCTCCCCCCCCACTGACACACTCCCCAACTCCCCCCCCTCCCACTGACACACTCCTCAACTCCTCCCCCCGTCTCCCACTGACACACTCCCCAACTCCCGCCCCCCGCCTCGTCTCCAACTGACACACTCCCAAACTCCCTTCTACTGACACACTCCCCAACTCCCTTCCCCGACACACTCCCCAACTCCCTCCCCCTGACACACTCCCCAACTCCCCCCCCCACTGACACACTCCCCAACTCCCCCCCGACTGACACACTCCCCAACTCCCATCCCCCGACACACTCCCCAACTACCTCCCCCTCACACACTCCCCACCTCCCATCCTCCGACACACTCCCCAACTCCCATCCCCCGACACACTCCCCAACTACCTCCCCCTCACACACTCCCCACCTCCCATCCTCCGACACACTCCCCAACTCCCTCCCCCTGACACACTCCCCAACTCCCTCCCCCCCCCACTGACACACTCCCCAACTCCTTCCCCCTCCCACTGACATACTCCCCAACTCCCATCCCCCGACACACTCCCCAACTCCCCCCCTCCCACTGACACACTCTCCAACTCCCACCCTCCCACTGACACACTCCCCAATTCCCCCCCCCCACTGACACACTCCCCAATTCCCCCCCCCACTGACACACTCCCCAACTCCCACTGACACACTCCCCAACTCCTTCCCCCTCCCACTGACATACTCCCCAACTCCCATCCCCCGACACACTCCCCAACTCCCCCCCCTCCCACTGACACACTCCCCAACTCCCCCCCCCTCCCACTGACACACTCCCCAACTCCACCCCCCACTGACACACTCCCCAACTCCCCCCGCTCCACTGACACACTCCCCCCCCTCCCACTGACACACTCCCCCTTCTCCCACTGACACACTCCCCCCACTCCTTCCCCCTCCCACTGACACACTCCCCAACTACTCCCCCTCCCACTGACACACTCCCCAACTCCCCCCCGCCGTCTCCCACTGACACACTCCCCAACTCCCCCCCCCGTCTCCCACTGACACACTCCCCCCCCTCCTACTGACACACTCCCCAACTCCCCTCCACCCATCTCCCACTGACACACTCGCCAACTCCCCGCCCCCCACCACTGACACACTCCCCAACTCCCACCCCCTCCCACTGACACATTCCCCAAATCCTCTCCCCCCACTGACACACTCCCCAACATCCTCCCCCTCCACTGACACACTCCCCAACTCCTCCTCCCCCACTGACACACTCCCCAACTCCTTCCCCCCCACTGACACACTCCCCAACTCCCCACCCCTCCCACTGACACACTCCCCAACTCCCCCGTCTCCCACTGACACACTCCTCAACTCCTCCCCCCGTCTCCCACTGACACACTCCCCAACTCCCGCCCCCCGCCTCGTCTCCAACTGACACACTCCCCAACTCCCTTCTACTGACACACTCCCCAACTCCCTTCCCCGACACACTCCCCAACTCCCTTCCCCGACACACTCCCCAATTCCCTCCCCCTGACACACTCCCCAATTCCCTCCCCCTGACACACTCCCCAACTCCCCCCCCCACTGACCCACTCCCCAACTCCCCCCCGACTGACACACTCCCCAACTCCCCCCCCCACTGACCCACTCCCCAACTCCCCCCCCACTGACACACTCCCCAACTCCCTTCCCCGACACACTCCCCAATTCCCTCCCCCTGACACACTCCCCAACTCCCCCCCGACTGACACACTCCCCAACTCCCATCCCCCGACACACTCCCCAACTACCTCCCCCTCACACACTCCCCACCTCCCATCCTCCGACACACTCCCCAATTCCCTCCCCCCCCCACTGACACACTCCCCAACTCCTTCCCCCTCCCGCTGACACACTCCCCAACTCCCATCCCCCGACACACTCCCCAACTCCCTCCCCCTCCCACTGACACACTCCCCAACTCCCATCCTCCGGCACACTCCCCAACTCTCTCCCCCTTCCACTGACACACTCCCCAACTCCCCCCCTCCCACTGACACACTCCCCAACTGCCCCCCCCACTGACACACTCCCCAACTGCCCCCCCCTCCCACTGACACACTCTCCAACTCCCACCCTCCCCCTGACACACTCCCCAACTGCCCCCCCTCCCACTGACACACTCTCCAACTCCCACCCTCCCCCTGACACACTCCCCAACTGCCCCCCCTCCCACTGACACACTCTCCAATTCCCCGCCCCCCCCCCGCACTGACACACTCCACAACTCCTTCCCCCTCCCACTGACACACTCCCCAACTCCTTCCCCCTCCCACTGACACACTCCCCAACTCCTTTCCCCTCCCACTGACACACTCCCCAACTCGTCCCCCTCCCACTGACACACTCCCCAATTATCCCCTCCCACTGACAAACTCCCCAATTCCCCCCTCCACTGGCACACTCCCCAATTCCCCCCCACACTGACACACTCCCCAACTCCCATCCCACCCTCCCACTGATACACTCCCCAATTCCATCCCCACTGACACACTCCCCAATTCTCCCCCCCCACTGACACACTCCCCAATTCACCTCCCCCCACTGACACACTCCCCAACTCCCACTCGCCAACTCCCACCCCCCCACTGACACTCCCCAACTCCCCGCCCCCCCTCCCCCACTGACACACTCCCCAACTCCTTCCCCCTCCCACTGACACACTCCCCAACTCCTTCCCCCTCCCACTGACACACTCCCCAACTCCCCCCCCTCCCACTGACACACTCCCCAACTCCCATCCCCCGACACACACTCCAACTCCCACTGACACACTCCCCAATTCCCCCCCCCACTGACACATTCCCCAATTCTCCCCCCCGCACTGACACACTCCCCAATTCCGCCCCCCACTGACACACTCCCCAATCCCCCCCCCCCCCACTGACACACTCCCCAACTCCCATTCCCCGACACACTCCCCAACACCCACCCACCTCCCACTGACACACTCCACCAACTCTCCCCCCCCCCACTGACACACTCCCCAACTCCCATTCCCCGACACACTCCCCAACACCCACCCACCTCCCACTGACACACTCCCCCAACTCTCCCCCCCCCCCACTGACACACTCTCCAACTCCCCCCCCCCCACTGACACACTTCCCAACTCCCCCCCCCCACTGACACACTCCCCAACTCCCCCCCCCCACTGACACACTCCCCAACTCCCCCCCCCCACTGACACACTCCCCAACTCTCCGCCCCCCCCCACTGACACACTCCCGAGCTCCCCCCCCCCCAGTGACACACTCCCCAACTCCCCCACCCCACTGACACACTCCCGAGCTCCCCCCCCTCCCAGTGACACACTCCCCAACTCCCCCCCCCACTGACACACTCCCGAGCTCCCCCCCCTCCCAGTGACACACTCCCCAACTCCCCCCCCCACTGACACACTCCCCAACTCCTTCCCCCTCCCACTGACACACTCCCCAACTCCTTCCCCCTCCCCCTGACACACTCCCCAACTCCTTCCCCCTCCCACTGACACACTCTCCAAATCCCCCCCCCCCACTGACACATTCCCCAATTCTCCCCCCCGCACTGACACACTCCCCAATTCCGCCCCCCACTGACACACTCCCCAATTCCCCCCCCCCCACTGACACACTCCCCAACTCCCATTCCCCGACACACTCCCCAACACCCACCCACCTCCCACTGACACACTCCACCAACTCTCCCCCCCCCCACTGACACACTCTCCAACTCCCCCCCCCCACTGACACACTCCCCAACTCCCCCCCCGCCACTGACACACTCCCCAACTCTCCGCCCCCCCCACTGACACACTCCCGAGCTCCCCCATCCCCAGTGACACACTCCCCAACTCCCCCCCCCCCACTGACACACTCCCGAGCTCCCCCCCCTCCCAGTGACACACTCCCCAACTCCCCCCCCCACTGACACACTCCCGAGCTCCCCCCCCTCCCAGTGACACACTCCCCAACTCCCCCCCCCCACTGACACACTCCCGAGCTCCCCCCCTCCCAGTGACACACTCCCCAACTCCCCCCCCCACTGACACACTCCCGAGCTCCCCCCCCTCCCAGTGACACACTCCCCAACTCCCGCCCCCCCACTGACACACTCCCCAACTCCCTCCTTCCCACTGACACACTCCCCAACTCCCACTGACACACTCCCCAATTCCCCCCCCACTGACACACTCCCCAATTCCCGCCTCCCCCCACTGACACATTCCCCAACTCCCATTCCCCGACACACTCCCCAACTCCCACCCCCCTCCCACTGACACACTCCACCAACTCTCCCCCCTCCCACTGACACACTCCCCAACTCCCTCCCCCCACTGACACACTCCCCAACTCCCCCCCCACTGACACACTCCCCAACTCCCCCCCCCTCCCACTGACACACTCCTCAACTCCTCCCCCCGTCTCCCACTGACACACTCCCCAACTCCCGCCCCCCGCCTCGTCTCCAACTGACACACTCCCCAACTCCCTTCTACTGACACACTCCCCAACTCCCTTCCCCGACACACTCCCCAACTCCCTTCCCCGACACACTCCCCAACTCCCTCCCCCTGACACACTCCCCAACTCCCCCCCCCCATTGACACACTCCCCAACTCCCCCCCACACTGACACACTCCCCAACTCCTCCCCGACTGACACACTCCCCAACTCCCATCCCCCGACACACTCCCCAACTACCTCCCCCTCACACACTCCCCACCTCCCATCCTCCGACACACTCCCCAACTCCCTCCCCCCCCCCACTGACACACTCCCCAACTCCTTCCCCCTCCCACTGACACACTCCCCAACTCCCATCCCCCGACACACTCCCCAACTCCCTCCCCCTCCCACTGACACACTCCCCAACTCCCATCCTCCGACACACTCTCCAACTCTCTCCCCCTTCCACTGACACACTCCCCAACTCCCCCCCCTCCCACTGACACACTCCCCAACTGCCCCCCCACTGACACACTCCCCAACTGCCCCCCCTCCCACTGACACACTCTCCAACTCCCACCCTCCCCCTGACACACTCCCCAACTGCCCCCCCTCCCACTGACACTCTCCAACTCCCACCCTCCCCCTGACACACTCCCCAACTGCCCCCCCTCCCACTGACACACTCTCCAACTCCCACCCTCCCACTGACACACTCCCCAATTCCCCCCCCCACTGACACACACTCCAACTCCCACTGACACACTCCCCAATTCCCCCCCCCCCACTGACACATTCCCCAATTCTCCCCCCCGCACTGACACACTCCCCAATTCCGCCCCCCACTGATACACTCCCCAACTCCCCGCCCCCCCACTGATACACTCCCCAATTCCCCGCCCCCCCCCCGCACTGACACACTCCACAACTCCTTCCCCCTCCCACTGACACACTCCCCAACTCCTTCCCCCTCCCACTGACACACTCCCCAACTCCTTCCCCCTCCCACTGACACACTCCCCAATTACCCCCTCCCACTGACAAACTCCCCAATTCCCCCCTCCACTGGCACACTCCCCAATTCCCCCCCACACTGACACACTCCCCAACTCCCATCCCACCCTCCCACTGATACACTCCTCAATTCCATCCCCACTGACACACTCCCCAATCTCCCCCCCCACTGACACACTCCTCAACTCCTCCCCCCGTCTCCCACTGACACACTCCCCAACTCCCGCCCCCCGCCTCGTCTCCAACTGACACACTCCCCAACTCCCTTCTACTGACACACTCCCCAACTCCCTTCCCCGACACACTCCCCAACTCCCTCCCCCTGACACACTCCCCAACTCCCCCCCCCCACTGACACACTCCCCAACTCCCCCCCCATTGACACACTCCCCAACTCCCCCCCACACTGACACACTCCCCAACTCCCCCCCGACTGACACACTCCCCAACTCCCATCCCCCGACACACTCCCCAACTACCTCCCCCTCACACACTCCCCACCTCCCATCCTCCGACACACTCCCCAACTCCCTCCCCCCCCCCCACTGACACATTCCCCAACTCCTTCCCCCTCCCACTGACACACTCCCCAACTCCCATCCCCCGACACACTCCCCAACTCCCTCCCCCTCCCACTGACACTCCTCAACTCCCATCCTCCGACACACTCCCCAACTCTCTCCCCCTTCCACTGACACAATCCCCAAACTCCCCCCCTCCCACTGACACACTCCCCAACTGCCCCCCCACTGACACACTCCCCAACTGCCCCCCCTCCCACTGACACACTCTCCAACTCCCACCCTCCCCCTGACACACTCCCCAACTGCCCCCCCTCCCACTGACACTCTCCAACTCCCACCCTCCCCGACACACTCCCCAACTGCCCCCCTCCCACTGACACACTCTCCAACTCCCACCCTCCCACTGACACACTCCCCAATTCCCCCCCCCACTGACACACACTCCAACTCCACTGACACACTCCCCAATTCCCCCCCCCCACTGACACACTCCCCAATTCCCCCCCCCCACTGACACACTCCCCAATTCCCCCCGCCACTGACACACTCCCCAACTCCCACTCGCCAACTCCCACCCCCCCACTGACACTCCCCAACTCCCCGCCCCCCCCACTGACACACTCCCCAACTCCTTCCCCCTCCCACTGACACACTCCCCAACTCCCCCCCCTCCCACTGACACACTCCCCAACTCCCCCCCTCCCACTGACACACTCCCCAACTCCCCCCCCTCCCACTGACACACTCCCCAACTCCCCCCCCTCCCACTGACACACTCCCCAACTCCCATCCCCCGACACACACTCCCCCTCCCACTGACACACTCTCCAACTCCCCCCCCCCCCACTGACACACTCCCCAACTCCCCCCCCTCCCACTGACACACTCCCCAACTCCCATCCCCCGACACACACTCCCCCTCCCACTGACACACTCTCCAACTCCCCCCCCCACTGACACACTCCCCAACTCCCCCCCACCCCCACTGACACACTCCCCAACTCCCCCCCCCCCCCCACTGACACACTCCCCAACTCTCCGCCCCCCCACTGACACACTCCCGAGCTCCCCCCCCCCAGTGACACACTCCCCAACTCCCCCACCCCACTGACACACTCCCGAGCTCCCCCCCCTCCCAGTGACACACTCCCCAACTCCCTCCCCCCCCCCACTGACACACTCCCCAACTCCTTCCCCCTCCCACTGACACACTCCCCAACTCCCATCCCCCGACACACTCCCCAACTCCCTCCCCCTCCCACTGACACACTCCCCAACTCCCATCCTCCGACACACTCTCCAACTCTCTCCCCCTTCCACTGACACACTCCCCAACTCCCCCCCCTCCCACTGACACACTCCCCAACTGCCCCCCCACTGACACACTCCCCAACTGCCCCCCCTCCCACTGACACACTCTCCAACTCCCACCCTCCCCCTGACACACTCCCCAACTGCCCCCCCTCCCACTGACACTCTCCAACTCCCACCCTCCCCCTGACACACTCCCCAACTGCC
Source organism: Pristiophorus japonicus (assembly GCF_044704955.1). Lineage (NCBI taxonomy): Eukaryota > Metazoa > Chordata > Chondrichthyes > Pristiophoridae > Pristiophorus > Pristiophorus japonicus. The sequence goes on along the minus strand of NC_092007.1, from coordinate 1,469,735 downwards.
CCCCCTCCCACTGACACACTCTCCAACTCCCACCCTCCCACTGACACACTCCCCAATTCCCCCCCCCACTGACACACACTCCAACTCCCACTGACACACTCCCCAATTCCCCCCCCCCCACTGACACATTCCCCAATTCTCCCCCCCGCACTGACACACTCCCCAATTCCGCCCCCCACTGATACACTCCCCAACTCCCCGCCCCCCCACTGATACACTCCCCAATTCCCCGCCCCCCCCCGCACTGACACACTCCACAACTCCTTCCCCCTCCCACTGACACACTCCCCAACTCCTTCCCCCTCCCACTGACACACTCCCCAACTCCTTCCCCCTCCCACTGACACACTCCCCAATTACCCCCTCCCACTGACAAACTCCCCAATTCCCCCCTCCACTGGCACACTCCCCAATTCCCCCCCACACTGACACACTCCCCAACTCCCATCCCACCCTCCCACTGATACACTCCTCAATTCCATCCCCACTGACACACTCCCCAATCTCCCCCCCCACTGACACACTCCTCAACTCCTCCCCCCGTCTCCCACTGACACACTCCCCAACTCCCGCCCCCCGCCTCGTCTCCAACTGACACACTCCCCAACTCCCTTCTACTGACACACTCCCCAACTCCCTTCCCCGACACACTCCCCAACTCCCTCCCCCTGACACACTCCCCAACTCCCCCCCCCCCACTGACACACTCCCCAACTCCCCCCCCATTGACACACTCCCCAACTCCCCCCCACACTGACACACTCCCCAACTCCCCCCCGACTGACACACTCCCCAACTCCCATCCCCCGACACACTCCCCAACTACCTCCCCCTCACACACTCCCCACCTCCCATCCTCCGACACACTCCCCAACTCCCTCCCCCCCCCCCACTGACACATTCCCCAACTCCTTCCCCCTCCCACTGACACACTCCCCAACTCCCATCCCCCGACACACTCCCCAACTCCCTCCCCCTCCCACTGACACTCCTCAACTCCCATCCTCCGACACACTCCCCAACTCTCTCCCCCTTCCACTGACACAATCCCCAAACTCCCCCCCTCCCACTGACACACTCCCCAACTGCCCCCCCACTGACACACTCCCCAACTGCCCCCCCTCCCACTGACACACTCTCCAACTCCCACCCTCCCCCTGACACACTCCCCAACTGCCCCCCCTCCCACTGACACTCTCCAACTCCCACCCTCCCCGACACACTCCCCAACTGCCCCCCTCCCACTGACACACTCTCCAACTCCCACCCTCCCACTGACACACTCCCCAATTCCCCCCCCCACTGACACACACTCCAACTCCCACTGACACACTCCCCAATTCCCCCCCCCCACTGACACACTCCCCAATTCCCCCCCCCCACTGACACACTCCCCAATTCCCCCCGCCACTGACACACTCCCCAACTCCCACTCGCCAACTCCCACCCCCCCACTGACACTCCCCAACTCCCCGCCCCCCCCACTGACACACTCCCCAACTCCTTCCCCCTCCCACTGACACACTCCCCAACTCCCCCCCCTCCCACTGACACACTCCCCAACTCCCCCCCCTCCCACTGACACACTCCCCAACTCCCCCCCCTCCCACTGACACACTCCCCAACTCCCCCCCCTCCCACTGACACACTCCCCAACTCCCATCCCCCGACACACACTCCCCCTCCCACTGACACACTCTCCAACTCCCCCCCCCCCCACTGACACACTCCCCAACTCCCCCCCCTCCCACTGACACACTCCCCAACTCCCATCCCCCGACACACACTCCCCCTCCCACTGACACACTCTCCAACTCCCCCCCCCACTGACACACTCCCCAACTCCCCCCCACCCCCACTGACACACTCCCCAACTCCCCCCCCCCCCCACTGACACACTCCCCAACTCTCCGCCCCCCCACTGACACACTCCCGAGCTCCCCCCCCCCAGTGACACACTCCCCAACTCCCCCACCCCACTGACACACTCCCGAGCTCCCCCCCCTCCCAGTGACACACTCCCCAACTCCTTCCCCCTCCCACTGACACACTCCCCAACTCCTTCCCCCTCCCACTGACACACTCTCCAACTCCCCAACTCCCACTGACACATTCCCCAATTCTCCCCCCCGCACTGACACACTCCCCAATTCCGCCCCCCACTGACACACTCCCCAATTCCCCCCCCCCCCACTGACACACTCCCCAATTCCCCCCCCCCACTGACACACTCCCCAACTCCCATTCCCCGACACACTCCCCAACACCCACCCACCTCCCACTGACACACTCCACCAACTCCCCCCCCCCCCACTGACACACTCCCGAGCTCCCCCCCCTCCCAGTGACACACTCCCCAACTCCTTCCCCCTCCCACTGACACACTCCCCAACTCCTTCCCCCTCCCACTGACACACTCCCCAACTCCCCCCCCTCCCACTGACACACTCCCCAACTCCCATCCCCCGACACACACTCCAACTCCCACTGACACACTCCCCAATTCCCCCCCCCCACTGACACATTCCCCAATTCTCCCCCCCGCACTGACACACTCCCCAATTCCGCCCCCCACTGACACACTCCCCAATTCCCCCCCCCCACTGACACACTCCCCAATTCCCCCCCCCCCACTGACACACTCCCCAACTCCCATTCCCCGACACACTCCCCAACACCCACCCACCTCCCACTGACACACTCCACCAACTCTCCCCCCCCCCCACTGACACACTCTCCAACTCCCCCCCCCCCACTGACACACTCCCCAACTCCCCCCCCGCCACTGACACACTCCCCAACTCCCCCCCCCCACTGACACACTCCCCAACTCTCCGCCCCCCCCACTGACACACTCCCGAGCTCCCCCCCCCCCAGTGACACACTCCCCAACTCCCCCACCCCACTGACACACTCCCGAGCTCCCCCCCTCCCAGTGACACACTCCCCAACTCCCCCCCCCCACTGACACACTCCCGAGCTCCCCCCCCTCCCAGTGACACACTCCCCAACTCCTCCCCCCCACTGACACACTCCCCAACTCCCTCCTTCCCACTGACACACTCCCCAACTCCCACTGACACACTCCCCAATTCCCCCCCCTCACTGACACACTCCCCAATTCCCGCCTTCCCCCACTGACACATTCCCCAACTCCCATTCCCCGACACACTCCCCAACTCCCACCCCCCTCCCACTGACACACTCCACCAACTCTCCCCCCCCCCACTGACACACTCCCCAACTCCCATCCCCGACACACTCTCCAACTCCCCCCTCCCCCCACTGACACACTTCCCCCCTCCCCCCACTGACACACTCCCCAACTCCCCCCCCCCACTGACACACTCCCCAACTCCCCCCCACCACTGACACACTCCCCAACTCCCCGCCCCCCCACTGACACACTCCCCAGCTCCCCCCCTCCCAGTGACACACTCCCCAACTCTCCCCCTCCACTGACACACTCTCCAACTCCCCCCCCCCACTGACACTCCCCAATTCTCTCCCCCACTGACACACTCCCCAACTTCCCGCCCCCCTCCCACTGACACACTCCCCAACTCCCTCCCCCCACTGACACACTCCCCAACTCCCCCCCCACTGACACACTCCCCAACTCCCCCCCCCCCTCCCACTGACACACTCCCCAACTCCCACTGTCACATTCTTTCGATATGTGAAGATAGAAAGATTAGTGAAGACAAACGTAGGTCCCTTCAGTCGGATTCAGGTGAATTTATAATGGGGAACAAAGAAATGGCAGACCAATTGAACAAATACTTTGTGTCTTCCTTTCTGAAGACAGAACCAAATAACCTTTCGGATGTACGATGGGACTGAGGGTCTAGTGAGGAGGAACTGAAGGATATCCTTATTTAGCTGATAAATCCCCGGGGCCTGATAGTCTGCATCCCAGAGTACTTAAAGAAGTGGCCCTAGACATAGAAATGCATTGGTGATCATTTTCCAACAGTCTAATGACTCTGGATCAGTTCCTATGGACTGGAGGGTAGCTAATGTAACGCCACTTTTTAAAAAGGAGGGAGAGAAAACGGGTATTTATCGACCGGTTAGCCTGACATCAGTAGTGGGGTAAATGTTGGAATGAATCTTTAAGGATGAAAGAGCTACACATTTGGAAAGCAGTGACAGGACCGGTCCAAGTCAGCATGGATTTATGAAAGGGAAATCATGCTTGACAAAGCTTCTGGAATTTTTTGAGGATGTAACGAGTAGAGTGGACAAGGGAGAACCAGTGGATGTGGTGTATTTGGACTTGCACAAGGCTTTTGACAAGGTCCGACACAAGAGATTGGTGTGCAAAATCAAAGCACGTGGTATTGGGGGTTATGTACTGACATGGATAGAGAACTGGTTGGCAGACAGGAAGCAGAGAGTCGGGATAAACGGGTCCTTTTCAGAATGGCAGGCAGTGACTAGTGGGGTGCCACAGGGCTCAGTGCTGGGACCCCAGCTATTTACAACATACATTAATGATCTAGAGGATGAAATCGAGTGTAATATCTCCAAGTTTGCAGATGACACTAAACTGGGTGGTGGTGTGAGCTGTGAGGAGGACTCAGAGGCTGCAGGGTGACTGGGACAGGTTAGGTGAGTGGGCAAAATGCATGGCAGATGCAGTATGATGTGGATAAATGTGAGGTTATCCACTTCGAGGGTAAACACACAAAGGTAGAATATTATCTGAATGGCGGCAGATTAAGAAAAGGGGAGGTGCAGTGAGACCTGGGTGTCATGGTTCATCAGTCATTGAAAGTTGGCATGCAGGTACAGCAGGCCGTAAATGGTACGTTGGCCTTCATAGCTAGTGGATTTGAGTATAGGAGCAGGAAGGTCTTACTGCAGTTGTGCAGGACCTTGGTGAGGCCTCAGCTGGAATATTGTGTTCAGTTTTGGTCTCCTAATCTGAGGAAGGACATTCTTGCTATTGGCGGAGTGCAGCGAAGGTTCACCAGACTGATTCCCGGGATGGCAGGACTGACATATGAGAGGAGACTGGATCAACTGGGCCTTTATACACTGGAGTTTAGCAGGATGAGAGGGGATCTCATAGAAACATAAGATTCTGACGGATTTAGACAGGTTAGATGCAGGTAGAATGTTCCCGATGTTGGGGAAGTCCAGAACCAAGGGACACAGTCTTAAGATAAGGGGCAAGCCATTTAGGACTGAGATGAGGAGAAACTTCTTTACTCAGAGAGTTGTTAACCTGTGGAATTCCCTGCCGCAGAGAGTTGTTGATGCCAGTTCTTTGGATATATTCAAGAGCGAGTTAGATGTGGCCCTTACGGCTAAAGGGGTCAAGGTGTATGGAGAGAAAGCAGGAAAGGGGCACTGAGGGAATGATCAGCCATGATCATATTGAATGGCGGTGCAGGCTCGGAGGGCCGAATGGCCGACTCCTGCACCTATTTTCTATGTTACTATTCCCCAATTCCCAGCCCCCTCCCACTGACACACTCAACTCTACCGCCCCCACTGTAACGTACGCACCGGAGGGCATGCTCAAAGGTTTGTCGAGCTGTTGCATTGTGAGTGGCTTAGCCCGTCACGTGATGTTCACAAGCCTCAATAAAACCCCAGCCAGTTGGGTTCGGGGGACCCACGATGAGGCAGGTGGTTGTGAGCCTGGTGGATGGACTGGTAATGTGTCGTGCGATTTATGAACAACGGTTCAACAACCAACTAACTGGCAATATGAATTCGCAAGCAAGAACCCATGAAGCAAATGTATTACCTCCACCCCAACCCCCACCTTCAATCGTGCAGTTCCCTGCCCCTTGTTTCGGGCTCTGTGCCGGCCGCAACATTGACAGCAATGATAGAATGACCAACAACTGACAGGTGGCCCGTGTGTGGGACAGGTGAAGGTTTATTATTCGGGTTTGATCATTTGAAATTGCAAGCCCCCTCCCCACATGGCCATCCCTCCACGGGGTCCGTCGCTCCCCAGCGTTCCCCACAGCCAGGCCCGACGTGACGGCAACAGCCTCCGGCCATCAGGGGGCTGGCTTGGGCGAGTCGCAGGCCGCTTCCCCCAGCAGCTGGTGGACGCGGGTGTGGATCAGTTTGCAGACGCTGGTGTACGCGTGCCGAGTCAGGTGCAGGTAGTCGTACAGGTCGTTGTGGCTCATGCTGCCCTCAGAGTTCACGAAGCCCGGGTCCACGTCAAGGTAGCAGGTCGTGCCCAGACTGGCCACGCTGCCCTTCACCAGCTCGTTCACCAGGGCGTTCTTCTCCCGCAGCGGGTTCGGGTCCTTCCCACGGGGCAACAGGCCCTGCAACAAACGGCAAGGGGAGGCATCAGAGGCAGGGCAGAGCAGGGGCAACCCCCCCCCCCCACCCCCCGAGGGAGCACCGGCAGACGTGGCTCAGAAGGTTGAGAGTTCAAGTCCCACTCCAGAGGCTTGGGCACACAATCCAGGCAGACATTCCAGTGCAGTGCTGAGGGAGCGGCGCACTGTCGGAGGGGCAGTCCTGAGGGAGCGGCGCACTGTCGGAGGGGCAGTACTGAGGGAATGCCGCACTGTCGGAGGGGCAGTACTGAGGGAGCGCCGCACTGTCGGAGGGGCAGTACTGAGGGATCGCCGCACTGTCGGAGGGGCAGTACTGAGGGAGCGCCGCACTGTCGGAGGGGCAGTACTGAGGGAGCGGCGCACTGTCGGAGGGGCAGTTCTGAGGGAGCGGCGCACTGTCGGAGGGGCAGTTCTGAGGGAGCGGCGCACTGTCGGAGGGGCAGTACTGAGGGAGCGCCGCACTGTCGGAGGGGCAGTACTGAGGGAACGCCGCACTGTCGGAGGGGCAGTGCTGAGGGAACACCGCACTGTCGGAGGGGCAGTACTGAGGGAGCGCCACACTGTCGGAGGGGCAGTGCTGAGGGAGCGCCGCACTGTCGGAGAGGCAGTGCTGAGGGAGCGCCGCACTGTCGGAGGGGCAGTACTAAGGGAGCGCCGCACTGTCGGAGGGGCCGCCTTTAGGTTGAGATGTTAAATGAGGCCTCGCCTGCCCTCTTCGACAGACGTAAAAGATCCTGTGAGACTATTTCGAAGGGGAGCAGGGGAGCTCACCCCAGAGTCTTGGGGCCAACAATTTATCCCACAATTAACATCACGAAAAACAGATTATCGAGGTCATTATCACATTGCTGTTTTGGTGAGTTTGCTGCTGAGTTCCTGACATTACAACAGTGACTACACTTCAAAAGTACTTCACTGGCTGTAAAGCGCTTTGGGATGTCCGGAGGTGGTGAAAGGCACTATATAAATCCAAGTTGTTGGTCTTCCACCCCCGGCCCTCCCCCCAGTCACTCCCATGACCTGCCCACCCCCCGGTCACTCACCAGTACGATGACTTTGGCCTGTGGCTGCCGCTGGTTGAGGAGATTGATGATGGCCTCGATTCCCCCGGCAACCTGCTCCGCCGTGTGTCCGTGGTTGTTTGTCCCCACCCACAAAACAATCACCTGCAAACAGAGGGGAGGGGTGCACAGTGAAACCTGCTTCAACTCATTCCCAGCGATCATCGTCCCACTCCTCTCCAGCCTGACGCTGCTCCCCTCCCCCCCCCCCCGCAGCCTGTCCCAACCCACTCCCCCACCCTCGTCCCAGACATAAGGACAGAAGAAAGAGGACCAGGAGTCGGCCATTTAGACCCTCGAGCCTGCTCCGCCATTCAATAAGATCACGGCTGATCTGATCATGGACTCAGCTCCACTTACCCGCCCGCTCCCCATAAACCTTCACGCCCTTATCGCTCAAGAATCTGTCTATCTCCACCTTAAATATATTCAATGACCCAGCCTCCACAGCTCTCTGGGGCAGAGAATTCCACAGATTTACAACCCTCTGTGAAAAGTGCTGTTGAAATGCAATCCAGTCTCATCTTGAATGTTGACAGAGCTTGTGTCTCAACCACTAACCCTGGGAATGAATCCCACAGCCTCACGTGTCGCCGTATGAAGAGGTTTCCCCTGCCTTTTGCTCGAAATCTCATTTAAGATTGTTCATTCGAGACCTTCAATTGCTGGAAACAAGCTCCATCTATACCATCGCTGAGATTCCTCAGCTCTCCGTCTATCTATACCATCGCTCTGAGATTCTAAAGCTCCCCGTCTATCTATACCATCGCTGAGATTCCCCACTCTCCGTCTATCTATACCATCGCTGAGATTCCCCACTCTCCGTCTATCTATACCATCGCTGAGATTCTCCACTCTCCGTCTATCTATACCATCGCTGAGATTCTCCAGCTCTCCGTCTATCTATACCATCGCTGAGATTCTCCAGCTCTCCGTCTATCTGTACCATCGCTGAGATTCCCCAGCTCTCCGTCTATCTATACCATCGCTCAGATTCCCCAGCTCTCCGTCTATCTATACCATCGCTGAGATTCTCCAGCTCTCCGTCTATCTATACCATCGCTGAGATTCTCCAGCTCTCCGTCTATCTATACCATCGCTGAGATTCTCCAGCTCTCCGTCTATCTATACCATCGCTGAGATTCTCCAGCTCTCCGTCTATCTATACCATCGCTCTGAGATTCTCCAGCTCTCCATCTATCTATACCATCGCTCTGAGATTCTCCAGCTCTCCGTCTATCTGTACCATCGCTCTTAGATTCTCCAGCTCCTCGTCTATCTATACCATCGCTCTGAGATTCTCCAGTTCCCCGTCTATCTATACCATCGATCAGATTCCCCACTCTCCGTCTATCTATACCATCGCTGAGATTCTCCAGCTCTCCGTCTATCTATACCATCGCTGAGATTCTCCAGCTCTCCGACTATCTATACCATCGCTCTGAGATTCTCCAGCTCTCCGACTATCTATACCATCGCTGAGATTCTCCAGCTCCTCGTCTATCTATACCATCGCTGAGATTCCCCAGCTCTCCATCTATCTGTACCATCGCTCTGAGATTCCCCAGCTCCTCGTCTATCTATACCATCGCTCTGAGATTCCCCAGCTCTCCGTCTATCTGTACCATCGCTCTGAGATTCCCCAGCTCTCCGTCTATCTATACCATCGCTGAGATTCTCCAGCTCTCCGTCTATCTGTACCATCGCCCTAAGATTCTCCAGCTCTCCGTTAATCTATACCATCGCTGAGATTCTCCAGCTCTCCGTCTATCTATACCATCGCTCTGAGATTCTCCAGTTCCCCGTCTATCGATACCATCGATCAGATTCCCCACTCTCCGTCTATCTATACCATCGCTCTGAGATTCTCCAGTTCCCCGTCTATCTATACCATCGATCAGATTCCCCACTCTCCGTCTATCTATACCATCGCTCAGATTCTCCAGTTCCCCGTCTATCTATACCATCGATCAGATTCCCCACTCTCCGTCTATCTATACCATCGCTCTGAGATTCTCCAGTTCCCCGTCTATCTATACCATCGCTGAGATTCCCCAGCTCTCCGTCTATCGATACCATCGTTCTGAGATTCCCCACTCTCCGTCTATCTATACCATCGCTGAGATTCTCCAGCTCTCCATCTATCTGTACCATCGCCCTGAGATTCTCCAGCTCTCCGTCTATCTATACCATCGCTGAGATTCTCCAGCTCTCCGTCTATCTATACCATTGCCCTAAGATTCTCCAGCTCTCCGTTAATCTATACCATCGCTCTGAGATTCCACAGCTCTCCGTCTATCTATACCATCGCTGAGATTCTCCAGCTCTCCGTCTATCTGTACCATCGCCCTGAGATTCCCTTCCTCTCCGTCTATCTGTACCATCGCTCTGAGATTCTCCAGCTCTCCGTCTATCTGTACCATCGCTGAGATTCCCCAGCTCTCCGTTAATCTATACCATCGCTCTGAGATTCCCCAGCTCTCCGTCGATCTATACCATCGCTGAGATTCTCCAGCTCTCCGTCTATCTGTACCATCGCTCTGAGATTCTCCAGCTCTCCGTCGATCTATACCATCGCTCTGAGATTCCACAGCTCTCCGTCTATCTGTACCATCGCTCTGAGATTCTCCAGCTCTCCGTCGATCTATACCATCGCTCTGAGATTCCCCAGCTCTCCGTCGATCTATACCATCGCTCTGAGATTCTCCAGCTCTCCGTCTATCTGTACCATCGCTCTGAGATTCTCCAGCTCTCCGTCTATCTATACCATCGCTGAGATTCCCCACTCTCCGTCTATCTATACCATCGCTCTGAGATTCTCCAGCTCTCCGTCTATCTATACCATCGCTCTGAGATTCTCCAGCTCTCCGTCTATCTATACCATCGCTGAGATTCCCCACTCTCCGTCTATCTATACCATCGCTCTGAGATTCTCCAGCTCTCCGTCTATCTATACCATCGCTGAGATTCTCCAGCTCTCCATCTATCTATACCATCGCTGAGATTCTCCAGCTCTCCATCTATCTATACCATCGCTGAGATTCTCCAGCTCTCCGTCGATCTATACCATCGCTCTGAGATTCCCCAGCTCTCCGTCTATCTATACCATCGCTCTGAGATTCTCCAGCTCTCCATCTATCTATACCATCGCTGAGATTCTCCAGCTCTCCGTCTATCTATACCATCGCTCTGAGATTCCCCAGCTCTCGGTCTATCTATATCATCGCTCTGAGATTCTCCAGCTCTCGGTCTATCTGTACCATTGCTCTGAGATTCCCCACTCTCCGTCTATCTATACCATCGCTGATATTCTCCAGCTCCCCGTCTATCTATACCAATCGCTCTGAGATTCCCCAGCTCTCCGTCTATCTATACCATCGCTCTGAGATTCTCCAGCTCTCCATCTATCTATACCATCGCTGAGATTCTCCAGCTCTCCGTCTATCTATACCATCGCTCTGAGATTCTCCAGCTCTCCGTCTATCTATACCATCACTGAGATTCTCCAGCTCCCCGTCTATCTATACCATCGCTCTGAGATTCTCCAGCTCTCCGTCTATCTATACCATCGCTGAGATTCCCCAGCTCTCGGTCTATCGATACCATCGCTCTGAGATTCCCCAGCTCTCCGTCGATCTATACCAATCGCTCTGAGATTCCCCAGCTCTCCGTCTATCTATACCATCGCTGAGATTCCCCAGCTCTCCGTCTATCTATACCTTTGGTCTGATGTTTTCCAGCTCTCCGTTTTGCAGTCTCCACAGCACGTGCTGTGTCGCATCTCCACCAATTCCAAAATTCAGCGCGTGCAGCGGTGAAAATAACTGCCGCCAGATCTGTAGAGAGACACAAATGGAGAGGAGGAGGAGGGTAGTTTGGATGGTGAAAAGTGAGAGAGAGCGAGACACAGAGAGAGCGAGACACAGAGAGAGCGAGGCACGCGGGGCGAGGGAGAGAGCGAGGCACGCGGGGCGAGGGAGAGAGCGAGGCACGCGGGGCGAGGGAGAGAGCGAGGCACGCGGGGCGAGGGAGAGAGCGAGGCACGCGGGGCGAGGGAGAGAGCGAGGCACGCGGGGCGAGGGAGAGAGCGAGGCACGCGGGGCGAGGGAGAGAGCGAGGCACGCGGGGCGAGGGAGAGAGCGAGGCACGCGGGGCGAGGGAGAGAGCGAGGCACGCGGGGCGAGGGAGAGAGCGAGGCACGCGGGGCGAGGGAGAGAGCGAGGCACGCGGGGCGAGGGAGAGAGCGAGGCACGCGGGGCGAGGGAGAGAGCGAGGCACGCGGGGCGAGGGAGAGAGCGAGGCACGCGGGGCGAGGGAGAGAGCGAGGCACGCGGGGCGAGGGAGAGAGCGAGGCACGCGGGGCGAGGGAGAGAGCGAGGCACGCGGGGCGAGGGAGAGAGCGAGGCACGCGGGGCGAGGGAGAGAGCGAGGCACGCGGGGCGAGGGAGAGAGCGAGGCACGCGGGGCGAGGGAGAGAGCGAGGCACGCGGGGCGAGGGAGAGAGCGAGGCACGCGGGGCGAGGGAGAGAGCGAGGCACGCGGGGCGAGGGAGAGAGCGAGGCACGCGGGCCGAGGGAGAGAGCGAGGCACGCGGGGCGAGGGAGAGAGCGAGGCACGCGGGGCGAGGGAGAGAGCGAGGCACGCGGGGCGAGGGAGAGAGCGAGGCACGCGGGGCGAGGGAGAGAGCGAGGCACGCGGGGCGAGGGAGAGAGCGAGGCACGCGGGCCGAGGGAGAGAGCGAGGCACGCGGGGCCGAGGGAGAGAGCGAGGCACGCGGGCGAGGGAGAGAGCGAGGCACGCGGGCCGAGGGAGAGAGCGAGGCACGCGGGGCGAGGGAGAGAGCGAGGCACGCGGGGCGAGGGAGAGAGCGAGGCACGCGGGGCGAGGGAGAGAGCGAGGCACCGGGCGAGGGAGAGAGCGAGGCACGCGGGGCGAGGGAGAGAGCGAGGCACGCGGGGCGAGGGAGAGAGCGAGGCACGCGGGGCGAGGGAGAGAGCGAGGCACGCGGGGCGAGGGAGAGAGCGAGGCACGCGGGGCGAGGGAAGAAGCGAGGCACGCGGGGCGAGGGAGAGAGCGAGGCACGCGGGGCGAGGGAGAGAGCGAGGCACGCGGGGCGAGGGAGAGAGCGAGGCACGCGGGGCGAGGGAGAGAGCGAGGCACGCGGGGCGAGGGAGAGAGCGAGGCACGCGGGGCGAGGGAGAGAGCGAGGCACGCGGGGCGAGGGAGAGAGCGAGGCACGCGGGGCGAGGAGAGAGCGAGGCACGCGGGGCGAGGGAGAGAGCGAGGCACGCGGGGCGAGAGAGAGAGCGAGGCACGCGGGGCGAGAGAGAGAGCGAGGCACGCGGGGCGAGAGAGAGAGCGAGGCACGCGGGGCGAGAGAGAGAGCGAGGCACGCGGGGCGAGAGAGAGAGCGAGGCACGCGGGGCGAGAGAGAGAGCGAGGCACGCGGGGCGAGAGAGAGAGCGAGGCACGCGGGGCGAGAGAGAGAGCGAGGCACGCGGGGCGAGAGAGAGCGAGGCACGCGGGGCGAGGAGAGAGCGAGGCACGCGGGGCGAGAGAGAGAGCGAGGCACGCGGGGCGGAGAGAGAGCGAGGCACGCGGGGCGAGAGAGAGAGCGAGGCACGCGGGGCGAGAGAGAGAGCGAGGCACGCGGGGAGAGAGAGAGAGCGAGGCACGCGGGGAGAGAGAGAGAGCGAGGCACGCGGGAGAGAGAGAGAGCGAGGCACGCGGGGAGAGAGAGAGAGCGAGGCACGCGGGGAGAGAGAGAGAGCGAGGCACGCGGGGAGAGAGAGAGAGCGAGGCACGCGGGGAGAGAGAGAGAGCGAGGCACGCGGGGCGAGAGAGAGAGCGAGGCACGCGGGGAGAGAGAGAGAGCGAGGCACGCGGGGAGAGAGAGAGAGCGAGGCACGCGGGGAGAGAGAGAGAGCGAGGCACGCGGGGAGAGAGAGAGAGCGAGGCACGCGGGGAGAGAGAGAGAGCGAGGAGGAGCGAGGCACACGGGGAGAGAGAGAGAGCGAGGCACACGGGGAGAGAGAGAGAGCGAGGCACACGGGGAGAGAGAGAGAGCGAGGCACACGGGGAGAGAGAGAGAGCGAGGCACACGGGGAGAGAGAGAGAGCGAGGCACACGGGGAGAGAGAAGAGCGAGGCACCGGGGGAGAGAGAGAGCGAGGCACACGGGGAGAGAGAGAGCGAGGCACACGGGGAGAGAGAGAGCGAGGCACACGGGGAGAGAGAAGCGAGGCACACGGGGAGAGAGAGAGAGCGAGGCACACGGGGAGAGAGAGAGCGAGGCACACGGGGAGAGAGAGAGCGAGGCACACGGGGAGAGAGAGAGAGCGAGGCACACGGGGGAGAGAGAGCGAGGCACACGGGGAGAGAAGAGCGAGGCACACGGGGAGAGAGAGAGCGAGGCACACGGGGAGAGAGAGAGCGAGGCACACGGGGAGAGAGAGAGCGAGGCACACGGGGAGAGAGAGAGCGAGGCACACGGGGAGAGAGAGAGCGAGGCACACGGGGAGAGAGAGAGCGAGGCACACGGGGAGAGAGAGAGCGAGGCACACGGGGAGAGAGAGAGCGAGGCACACGGGGAGAGAGAGAGCGAGGCACGCGGGGCAGAGAGAGAGCGAGGCACACGGGGAGAGGAGAGAGCGAGGCACGCGGGGAGAGAGAGAGCGAGGCACGCGGGGAGAGGAGAGAGCGAGGCACGCGGGGGAGGGAGAGAGCGAGGCACGCGGGGCGAGGGAGAGAGCGAGGCACGCGGGGCGAGGGAGAGAGCGAGGCACGCGGGGCGAGGGAGAGAGCGAGGCACGCGGGGCGAGGGAGAGAGCGAGGCACGCGGGGCGAGGGAGAGAGCGAGGCACGCGGGGCGAGGGAGAGAGCGAGGCACGCGGGGCGAGGGAGAGAGCGAGGCACGCGGGGCGAGGGAGAGAGCGAGGCACGCGGGGCGAGGGAGAGAGCGAGGCACGCGGGGCGAGGGAGAGAGCGAGGCACGCGGGGCGAGGGAGAGAGCGAGGCACGCGGGGCGAGGGAGAGAGCGAGGCACGCGGGGCGAGGGAGAGAGCGAGGCACGCGGGGCGAGGGAGAGAGCGAGGCACGCGGGGCGAGGGAGAGAGCGAGGCACGCGGGGCGAGGGAGAGAGCGAGGCACGCGGGGCGAGGGAGAGAGCGAGGCACGCGGGGCGAGGGAGAGAGCGAGGCACGCGGGGCGAGGGAGAGAGCGAGGCACGCGGGGCGAGGGAGAGAGCGAGGCACGCGGGGCGAGGGAGAGAGCGAGGCACGCGGGGCGAGGGAGAGAGCGAGGCACGCGGGGCGAGGGAGAGAGCGAGGCACGCGGGCCGAGGGAGAGAGCGAGGCACGCGGGCGAGGGAGAGAGCGAGGCACGCGGGGCGAGGGAGAGAGCGAGGCACGCGGGGCGAGGGAGAGAGCGAGGCACGCGGGGCGAGGGAGAGCGAGGCACGCGGGGCGAGGGAGAGAGCGAGGCACGCGGGCCGAGGGAGAGAGCGAGGCACGCGGGGCGAGGGAGAGGGCAGGAGAGCGAGGCACGCGGGGCGAGGGAGAGAGCGAGGCACGCGGGCCGAGGGAGAGAGCGAGGCACGCGGGGCGAGGGAGAGAGCGAGGCACGCGGGGCGAGGGAGAGAGCGAGGCACGCGGGGCGAGGGAGAGAGCGAGGCACGCGGGGCGAGGGAGAGAGCGAGGCACGCGGGGCGAGGGAGAGAGCGAGGCACGCGGGGCGAGGGAGAGAGCGAGGCACGCGGGGCGAGGGAGAGAGCGAGGCACGCGGGGCGAGGGAGAGAGCGAGGCACGCGGGGCGAGGGAGAGAGCGAGGCACGCGGGGCGAGGGAGAGAGCGAGGCACGCGGGGCGAGGGAGAGAGCGAGGCACGCGGGGCGAGGGAGAGAGCGAGGCACGCGGGGGCGAGGGGAGAGAGCGAGGCACGCGGGGCGAGGGAGAGAGCGAGGCACGCGGGGCGAGGGAGAGAGCGAGGCACGCGGGGCGAGGGAGAGAGCGAGGCACGCGGGGCGAGGGAGAGAGCGAGGCACGCGGGGCGAGGGAGAGAGCGAGGCACGCGGGGCGAGGGAGAGAGCGAGGCACGGGGCGGGGGAGAGAGCGAGGCACGCGGGGCGAGGGAGAGAGCGAGGCACGCGGGGGCAAGGGAGAGAGCGAGGCACGCGGGGCGAGGGAGAGAGCGAGGCACGCGGGGCGAGGGAGAGAGCGAGGCACGCGGGGCGAGGGAGAGAGCGAGGCACGCGGGGCGAGGGAGAGAGCGAGGCACGCGGGGCGAGGGAGAGAGCGAGGCACGCGGGCGTGGAGGAAGCGAGGCACGCGGGGCGAGGGAGAGAGCGAGGCACGCGGGGCGAGGGAGAGAGCGAGGCACGCGGAGCAGAGGGATTCTGAGAGCGAGGCAAACGCGGCTTGAAATGGGCGT